>NW_026858662.1:0-47387 GCF_026571515.1 Ruditapes philippinarum | reverse complement strand
AAAAAGGGGAGATTGGCCAGGGTCCATGCATGGGGGAATTTCCGCATGATTTTCAAATTTTTTTCATTCAAGAGGGGAATTTCAACAATTAATTCCATTTTACCCCTTTCCCACATAGCATATTGTGAAAAATGGCCCCGTTTTCATTTGAAAAGCCTCCTGTTACAAGTTCAAACTGCTATGAAACTATGAAAAATGCTTCAAATATTAATCAAACTTGGCACAATGTTGCCTGGACCATTTGCCTTTGTAACGAACATGATCAGTCTTAAATTTCCTGTTAACCATGGCAACGAGGGGGAAACGTCTCAAAAATTGCCAAAAATCACTATTTTGCCTTGGTTTTTTCCATCGAAATTTATTTTCAAAGTGCTGCCAATTTTTCAAGGGATTAAATTTAGAAGTCAAATAGGCCCTTTTTTCAGGGCGTTGGGTTACACTTTTCCCCTTTGTCGACCTGGGGTCTTTTTTTGTGTCCCCTTTAAAAAGGTGCTATGGGGGGTTTTCCCCTTTTGTTGGCGGGTCGGCGCCCGGCGGGTCTTTTGTCGGCGTCGTTGTCCCTTCCCCCAAAATGTGTGGGAGCATCTTCCTAAAAAAGTTGTTTTGCTTAAACTTGGTATCGCATGCTTCTTTCAATTAACCCAAAAAGGGGCGGGCCCAAGGCCCGGTTTTACTGCAGTTTTTTTTTTTGATTATTGCCCTTTTTTTAAATTTTTATATTTTTATTTTGTCCGGGGAAATTTCTCTCACTAAAAAACCCCTATGGACTTAAAATTTTCAAGGATGTTTTAAATCTCAATTAAAGGGAAGAAATGCCCACCGTGCAAAGAACCCAGTCACTCTGCACTTCCTAATCTTTTGGGAGTATTGCCCCCTTTGTTAAATTTTCATACTTTTAAATCTTTATTGTCCGGACCATCTTTCCTATCAGTTATAACAAAGCCAAGGACAGCACTTGAACATTCACTTGAGCATTTGATAGGTTTCTCATTAAAGAAGAAGTGCACGTGCAAAGAACTTGGTTTACTCTTTTTGCATTTCTTACCTTTTTTTAGTTTATATTTCCCCGCGGAAAATTTTCGGCGGAGGATTTTATAGAAAATTTAAAATTTTTTTTCCGTTCCGTAAGAAAAAAGTGTCCCATTTTTAAAAAAAACACCCCGACCCCGACATTTTTTCTTGTTTTTCCGGGATATCTCTAAAAGTAAATTTGATTATCAACTTGAAAACTTCATAAGCGTGGATAGAACCTCATTGAGGAGGAGTGCAGTGCACAAGAATGATAACTCTACTTGCATGATTTTTGAGTTATTGCCCTTTGTTATTTTTCTCAAAATTAATTTTTGTCCAGAGCATAACTCCAAAAGCCTATGAGATTTTAACATGAAACTTCATAGGTGCATAGATTCTCACTCAGGAGGTGTGCAGTGCACAAGAATGATAACTCTACCTTTCATAATTTTTGAGTTATTGCCCTTTGTTTATTTTTCATACCTAATTTTTCACCTGAGTGGAGCATAACTCAAAAAGTGTTTGAGATATCAACATGAAATGTCATAGGTGGATAGATTTATTGAGGAGGAATGTTGTGCGCAAGAATGATAACTCTTTCCTATACAATTTTTGAGTTATTGCCCTTTGTGTTTTTTTCATGCTATTTTTGTCCAGAGAGCTTATCTCAAAAAGTATTTGAGGTATCAACTTGAAACTTCAAAGGTGGATGGATCTCATTGAGGAGGAGTGCAGTGCTTAAGAATGATAACTCTACCCTGCATTTTTTTTGAGTTATTGCCCTTTGTTATTTTTCAAAATTAATTTTTGTCCAGAGCATAAATCAAAAAGCCTTTGAGATATCAAAATGAAACTTCATAGGTGCATAGATCTCACTCAGGAGGTGTGCACTGCACAAGAATGAAAAACTCTACCTTTTATAATTTTTGAGTTATTGCCCTTTGTTATTTTTCATACTTAATTTTTCAATTCAATTTTTTTCTCAAAAAGTATTTAACGGTATCAACTTGAAACTTCATAGGTGGATAGATTTTACTGAGGAGGAATGCAGCACACAAGAATGATAACCTACTCTGCATTTATTTTTCAGTTATTGCCCTTTGTTATTTTCAGCCATCAGTATTCACATAGGTTTCAAATCTGTAATCACTATAGCCATCAGTTTTCATTACCAAAAGACCTCTTAAAATGGAGTTATTCTGCTCTACTACATATACATTCTTCCAATGAGCAAACACATTCGGCGGGGGATGGCCATGTTGACATGGCTCGTGTTGCCCTTTGTTTATTTTCATACTTTAAATTTGTCCGGGCCATTTCTCCTTAAGTATAAAAGCTATGGACTTGAAACTTCATAGGATGATAGATCTCATTATTAAGAAGTGCAGTGCACAAGAATCGGTACTCTGCATTTCTTAATTTTTTGAGTTATGGCCCTTTTTGTTAATTTTCATACTTAATTTTTGTCCAGGCCATTTCTCCGAAAGTATAAAAGTTATGGACTTGAAACTTCATAGGATGATAGATCTCATTAAAAGAAGTGCAGTGCATAAGAACTGATACTCTGCATTTCTTATTTTTTGAGTTATTGCCCTTTGTTTGATTTTCTTACTTTATTTTTGTCCTGGTCATTTCTTTTTCAAGTATGAAAGCTATGGACTTGAAACATCATAGAATGGTAGATCTTATTGATAAGAAGTGCAGTGTACAGAAACTGCTGCTCTGCACGTATTATTTTTTTAGTTATTGCCCTTTGTTATTTTTCATATTTCATTTTTGTCCTGGCCATTTCCCCTAAACTACATTGTTCACAAGGCGACACATCCGACTCGCGGAGTTCTAGTTAGCCTCTCACAAGTCCAAAATTTTCTTGGCACATCCCCCTTCTGGCAACCCCCTGATGTATCTTTTGGATGGGGGCCGGCGCCGAAATAGTGCTCACTTTTTTTAGCAGCATTTCTCAAACAAAAACATGTGTTTGGGGCCCTAATAGAACATTTTTTCACTATTTTAGGCCTGAAAGAGGGGAGGGGGGGGGTGTCGAAAGTGCGTTGTTTCGCGTATATATGAGGTAAAGGGTTAAAACAAGTGATAACAAGAATCAGTTAACAAATGTCATGTAATATTTTTGATTATTTCCAATGAAATTGAATACATCTTTGATACTTTGTATAAAAATTCAACATAAAAATGTGATCCCTGATCTATGGCCATTGAATATTATTTTCGAGGGGGAATTTTTTCGGTTTTAGTGGGAAAAAATTACACTATTTTTATGGGGAATGGGGCCCATATTCGGCCCCAAATTTTACCATATAGAGAGCCCTGGTTGATAAATTACTTTGATTATATTGAAGTAGAAATTTTAAAATATTTAATGTATATCAACCTTACCTTTTACTTAATATTAATCTTCTTATACAGAATGCTTATTATGGAGACCATCATAAAATTTATTTATATATTTCAGAGTACATCATCATTGGAGAGTAATTTAGAAGGTCTAGCAAGTGTGCTGGAAGCTGATTTACCCAATTACAAAACAAAAATTATCAGGATTTTATGTGAATGGTACAAAATTTAATTTATATTATACAACCCAAAACAGAATGATGCTTAATTTTGTGCTATCTGTCTGCTAGTTATTTCCTGTCTGCCAGATCTGGAAAGAAATTAAGAATGTTAAGCCTAACCTGGTTTTTGCTTCCTCTTAACTTCATAAGGATCATAAGGATAATTCAGATAAAATATGTTTTCAAGCAAATTTCATGGACAAGTTTTTGCCTTGTTAAAAAATTATTTTTGACTTCTCAAATTTCATTTGTGCAAATATTGCTTTGGCTTTGTGTTGTTCATGTTAATAGTAAATATGAAGTTAACACCTGTTTATTAATACCCAGTATCACTATGTTAAAGTGCTTAAAACTTGATGGTTGAAATTGTCGGACAGTGAAAATTGTGTATTCAAGATAAAATGTTACCGTGAAGCACTCACATAACCTGCTTCAGAAGTCAAACAGCAAGTTCATATGATTGTTGTGGTTTTTTTTTCAGTGCTGTGAAATTACCAGAGAAACAGGCTGTATACACAACCTTGGTTGGTCTCCTGAATGCCAAAAATTACAATTTTGGAGGGGAGGTAAATATATCCTGATCTACACAATTTTTTGTTTTAATATTGTAGTTTGGATCTTGCAAGCACTGTAAGCTTATTTGTTAACTCTTAAAGGCCTATTAAGTTATCTGTTGCATTTTGGCAATTTGTATAAATATAGTGTTGATTTGCTGTATATTATTTGCTTCTTTGTATGGGAGTCAAAATACCACTTTGTTACATTTTGCCTCTTTTGTCACAAATACTTCACATTTAGTGCTATTTTTCAGGTTACATTCTTCTCACATGTTCTAAATTTGTTTATACATTATAATATAGCACATTTACTACCGAAAAAATATTTATATATTCCTGAGGCATAATGTGCCTTTAAATGAATTTATTAAAAACAGTACATAATAATCAGCACTGGTGTCATGTGAGGCAGCATGTCTGTGTGTTGTAATTAAGATAAATTTTGATAAAAGCTGTCAAGAAGCAGGTACTGATAGTTGGCCAACACTTCTTTTTGTTACAATTTATATGAAATTGAATTGTTTTGAAGTGAATGACTACAAATAAGTACAGAATTTAATGTCTATGATATATTAATTCTACAGTTTGTCGAAATGCTGGTGCGAAATATGAAAGAGGCTCTTAAAACCGAAGAATTTGAGTCTGCCAGACTTATTATCCGGTTCATAGCTGACCTTGTAAACTGCCGAGTCATAGTAGCCGGTTCCCTGCTTGCCATGTTTGACAATTTTATTGAAGTGACATTAGAAGATAACATACCACAGGTTATTTGGATTGTAACTTAACTTTTTTATATAACAAAATTTTATAAGCATAGCTTGTTAGTCCCCTACCGGTTTACCGGAGGGGACTTTAGGTTTACCCTCCGTCCGTCTGTCCGCCCGTCCGTCCGTCTGTCCGTCAGTCCGTCCGTCCGCAAAACTGGATCCCGCGATAACTTGAAAAGTACTGAAAATATTTTTATGAAACTTGGTATATGGATAGATGGCAGTATGAAGATTATGCACGTCTTTTTCTTTTCTTCCTATGTTGAAAATTCTGGTTGCTATGGCAACAAATAGGCTGAAAATATGGCAAATTTTACACATAAACTGGATCCAGTGATAACGCAAAAAGTACTGGAAATATTTTTGTGAAACTTTACATATGGGTAGATGGCAGTCTTGAGATTATGCACGTCTTTTTCTTTTCTTCCTATATTGAAAATTCTGGTTGCTATGGCAACAAATAGGCTGAAAATATGGCAAATTTTACACATAAACTGGATCCAGTGATAACGCAAAAAGTACTGGAAATATTTTTATGAAACTTGACATATGGGTAGATGGCAGTCTTGAAATTATGCACGTTTTTTTCTTTTCTTCCTATGTTGAAAATTCTGGTTGCTATGGCAACACATAGACTGAAAATATGGCAAATTTTACACATAAACTGAATCCAGTGATAACTCAAAAAGTACTGGAAATATTTTTATGAAACTTGACTTATGGGTAGATAGCAGTCTTGAGATTATGCAGGCCTTATCTGTTCTTCCTATTTTGAAAATATCAGTTGCCTTGGCAACAAATAGACTGAAAACATGGCAAATATAACAACATTTGTGATTAGTCAAAAAGAGCTGAACATTTTTATGAAATTGCATCTTTAATTCAAGAGTTATCTCCTCTTTAAGAATTTTGCTTTTAAAATGGTATATTTTGGTAACAGGGATGTTTCAAATATTAACTTTAGAGTGTCGTTCAGTCTGTCTGTCTGTCTGTTCATAAAAACTGTATCCTGTGATCACTTTTAAAGAACTTTTCCAACAAATTTTTTTAAAATAGAGAAAAATTGAAACATTAGTGAATGGCCAATGGCCCTTCAGAATGTTGATGGGGTTCTAACCGGTAGGGGACTTATGGATAGCTTGCAATACTATGATAATTGCTTGTTTAATTTAAAATTTGATACTGACATGTTAAACAAGTTTTTAAGCTCTACTATTCAAAGAATTTGGAGAGCTGTTGTACTCAGCCAGACTTTGGTGTCGGATTAACAGTGGTTAAGTTTTTAAGTGCAAGTTAGTATATCTCCAAAACTATTGAAGGGATGAGTTTAAATAAGTTAACTAGATAGCATTGGATTAATAAGTAAAGTTAAAGAATATGACACCCTTCACAGTCACTTATTAACATGAACTATTGACCATTGACTTATTTATTGAAAATAAAATGCATACCTTGATTATTTGATGTCTATTTCAGGTGAGATCAGACTGGTATGTGTATGCCGTACTGACGTCACTACCGTGGGTAAGTACCTGGAACCATTCTTTGTTATATCACCTTAATACTTCAGTATTTCATTAACTATACTGATTTAATGACTTTATTTTAGAAGAATAATAAATTGACAGAGAAAAACTTGATGGAGCATGCCCTTAGATGAAGATCTTCAACATGACTCATTTGGTACCAGGATTTAGATTTTAATGCTGTTATTTATCTGGATATTTTAAGTTCATAAACATTATCTCATAATGGTGTTGACATAAATTGTTGTATGTTTAAAGGTTGGTAGAGAGATGTATGAAAAGAAAGAGATGGAGTTTCAGAAGTTACTGGTCACTATAGATGGTTATATAAGGTAGGTGTTTAGGTGATGCTGCTAGCTTACTTTTTATTTTAGCATGATTATTCGTAGACTACAGAGAGCTATTAGTTAAGTTTTTTCGTGCAAGTTTGTATCACCAAAAATTCTGATGTGGTGTAAAATAAACAAATGATCCGTGTTGATATAACCAACATAGTGCGTTTGCGACCAGCATGGATCCTGATCAGACTGGGCAGATGCTCAGGCTGGTCTGGATCCATGCTGGTCGCAAACCCATGGTTTTGTTGTGACGCGGCTCAAATGTTGTTTGTTTTAATGGCTATGTTGTCTTTTGAATTTCTTATGGTTGAAATACTGTATCAGTTTGTGTTATGATATTTGCCCCTGAAAAATAAAAATTAGGGTGAAATATCTTATTTTGTAGCTCATTATCCAGTGGATAGGTTTTGAAGTAATACAAACACCTGTTAAGATAAGCAATTATTTATTTTTAAATCCATATTTCTTTTAAGAAAAAAGTGAAGGTATTATCATGACCCTCTTGTAAACATAAGTGTCGGCGTTGGTTAACCTTTTCGATAACGTCCAATTTCTCAGGAACGTTTAAAGCTATTCACCTCAAACTAGGTAGACATGTTTATACCCATATGACTGAGAAAATCAGAAACGTGGAGCGTACTGTTTGCGGAAAGGTTTTGTTAATATCTTAACGTCACACAAACTAAAAAAATTTATTTTCTGTATTGTGTTTTTCAGTAAAAGACAGAAGATACATGTACCAGCATTAAGGGTGTGGTCTACAGATACTCCCCACCCACAAGAAGAGGTAAGTATAACTATCTTAGATTTAAAGTTAAATTTGTACAGTAAAAAAGCTATTATACTCTAAGTGGTACAAGTGGCCTCCTAGGAAGTTAAGATCTCCAGTCACTTGCCAGTCACTGCTGTGGTAATGAATCCAGCAATGGACTTCTTTCATGCGAGGAAGCTGTATAGTTAGCATACAGAAGGTCAGTGGTTCTACTCAGTACCTCCTTGCGCCTGAAATTAAACACAGAGGGCCAACTTTGTTCATTTATTTGTTATCATAGTTATTATATTATTACAATGCAAGTTTTGGCGTTATTAAAATTCTGCAATCAAAATTTGAGCAACTGAACGTGTTCTTACAAGTTATTTTCTCCTGAACATTAATGATTTTAAAATATTTTTAAAAATGGAACTGAAGCATTACTGTATATTTTCAGTTAAAGAATAGTCATCAGTTGTCCAATCCCCATGTAAGGAAATCCTTAGATTTGACAGAAAGAAGTTGTACATTGAAATTTATTTAAATAAATATCCAAACACAAATTTTATATACAGTGCAAGTTCTGCGAAGCATTCCTCTGGTAAAATCAACTTGTGTTCTATTTATTTAACTATTTCTTATATATTTCAGTACTTGGACTGTCTTTGGGCGCAGATTAAGAATTTGCGGAACAACAAATGGATCGAGAAGCAAGTGCCGCGGCCGTATTTGGCATTTGACAGCGTCTTATGCGAGGCTCTACAACACCCGTTACCCCAGATCATCCCTCCGTCTCACAACGAGGAGATAATGTACCCGCTACCTACGGTCGTCTTCAGAATGTTTGACTACACGGACGTTCCTGAGGTTTGTTATCTGGTCGTTGTGTTGTTAATTTTATTTTATAGGCATTATCGGATGATAAGTCCAATATAGAATAATAATATCTGTCGTATGTAGCAAGCTCAGATTGAAATATCCGTCTGAATAGGACAGGAAGGACAGATATTCTGATCTGAACCATAAACACATGTCAGATATTTTTTCTTGCATATTCTAGCATATGTTATCAAATTTTGAATTCTTTACCTCAATAAAATAGTTTTTCATGGAAACTAATGTCTTTTCATCCATTACTATTTTCTTACTATAGCTAAAGTATTTACAACTAATGACGTCACCAGTCTGATATCCAAAAAAGTAGAATATTTTTACCAGTTTTTCCAGGATATAATTTTTCCAATTGAAATAATTGTGGGTATTGATTTAAAAAAATTTGAGATGTCTCAAAAAAGGGCAATGTTTTCTTACTTGGAAGTGATACAGGCATTAACCCAACATGTATATTCACAATTTTGAGCGAAACATTTACAAAATACTCAATTTGATCCCAGCAGTTTGGGTCATGTTCTCGAAGAACTGAAGAATACTCTAGTTTTTGAGCTTCACTATCGAAGAAAATTAAGAGATATTGTACGCATCCTGTTCTCTGCTTTGGCGTCACATTTTGTTTACGTTTTAAGTTTAGTGTTTGTTTGAAAGTTGGTACGTCCAACATTACTGAGGAGAATGGGTCACACACTCTTCAAGACCGATAACTGTAATGTGGATTTTTACAGAATTATGGCCATTTTTTAACTAAGAAAATTCTACATTATCCAGGCTGTTACTTTACTATCCAGCATTTAGAATAGTCTAGCTTTTGTTATTACACATTTTCGGAATAATTTTTGCAATTATATGAAGATCTTTAAAAAAAATTCCTTAAAATGATGCTTTTGTCCAGATGGAAAAATAAACATGTTCACGTATGCTTGTTAATTTGGCAAGGGTTGATAGTGTAAAATGGATATGGATATTGGCTTTGTGTAACAATCAAATTATCATCAATATTTCTTACAATATCTGTTTTGAAGGCTTGAGGTTTACTCGAACTTCTTTTGAGTCTGCTTCCTGGAACTAACCAGTACTAGTGACATAGGGAAAAAATGGCATGACCTTGTTAAGACTCGAACCCTGATCCTTTGGTGAGAGGCCAACACCTAAACCACTTGGCCATTTCTACTCTTGTAGGGGGCGTCACAGCTGTAGGTTCGAATCCTGACAGGGACTTTGGATTCTTTCATGTGAGAAAGCTATCCAGCTAGCTTACGGAACGTCGTAGGTTCTACTCATGTGCCCGCTCATGCCTGAAATAATGTACAGAGAGGCATCTAAGGTCGTCTTCCACCAGTAAAGCTGGAAAGTCACCACATGATCTCTACTATGTTGGTGCGATGTAAACCCAACCCCAAAAATTTTTTTCTCTTGTACTGTCCAATATTGGCTTCATCATTTATTTATAAGCTGTAGTATTGTCTTACTGAATGGGAGCCGATACATTTGCTTGAATGAATGATAAGACCTATATAAAACAGGGTAAGCGTTGTAAGATTATACTAACACTATTATAACAGGGTCCAGCTATTCCAGGCAGTCATGCTATAGATCGATTCCTTATTGAAGAAGAGATGAGGTATCTGATCAAGACGCACAACCAAGACAGGAAAGATTGGTACGATTTCATATTCTCCGTGACCTCTACCGTTCTTGTACAATACCTGATGGCTTACTGCAATAGGCTAACAAATCTCCAAGCTACACATATATTTTCATAACTATGTCCTTACTATTTAGATTTTCTTGGAAAATTGATGACAGGGTTTAGATTTATGCTAGCTGTGTGATTAGAATAACATTTGACAAGGTTGTAGAGAATCAGTCAAATGTCTATTTATAGCTCATGACTCGTAGATGTACTGGGGACCTAATTAGATGTATTCATAATGTCAGATCTGTTGTTTTTAAAATAAGTGAATTTTAAGATTGCCATTTATTATAAGGGATGTCATTTATTATCAGCAGATTTTTTTATAAGATTTTAAGCTGTTATATACCGACAGCCACAAAAAAGGACATTTAGGTTACATTTAGGGTATAGCTATTTAATTTTTCCAAAAACATGTAGTTTAACTCCAAAATGCATGTCACCATTAAGCAAGTGTTCTAGAATGGATATATGGCTGCAGTCTTGATCAGTTGACTATCTATAATTCTGCAAGGTCATGGCTTCTGGTTACAGATAGGAAAATGTAGCTCGAAGAGATTATAGAGAATGTTATATTTGTAAGAATGTTATGTTTTTGGAGTGGAGGGGGGGGGGGGGGAATGTGATAAACAAATGTTTTCGAAAAATCAAAGCCTAAAAGCTTGCTACCCCAACTTGAATGTGCAGGAAAAATCTGGATCAGAAGCATTAATCGCCACAAAATTACTTGAAAATTGCATGAAGTCTGAAGAGATTGTACAAGAATGGTACAGCTATTTATATATGATACATGATGTTGTTGTTGCTGTTGTTGACATGCAGTTATGTATGGTGTTTTGCAGGGTCCCGCAATACCTGGAAGTCATTCAATAGAAAGATTTCTGATCGAGGAAAGTCTATCAAATATTGTACAGACATTTCACCTGGAGAGAAAAGAGTGGTATCTCTTTTGTTTAATGTTTGACGTTAAGGCGACAGCAAAGTGTTCTGTGTGATTTTATTCAAACAGTTTTGGTTTATACAGAATTTATTTTAGTTCAATTGTGTAGGACGCTATAAGCTTAAAGACAAACTTTCGAATCTGTTCCTGGAACCAACCAGTACTGAGCAATGAGTGTAAAGTTTCTTGCTCAAGGAAACAACGACTTGCCCCTGAAGAGGTTTGAACCCATGCAGCTAGCAATCATTAGATTACTAGTCTGATGCGTTAACCACTAGGCCATGCCACCACTCAAACAGTTTTGAATTTTTTTATGTCAAAAACGTATTATTTCGCACATGGAAAGCTCTTGATTCTTCCACAAGTTGATATAGAAAGTTACTCGGGGGGTATTCTGACTTAAAAGAGCTACAATTTTTGTTCACAAGTATTTTTGTTAGGTCCATTTTCTCAGAAACTATAAAGCTATTCACTACTGAAATTTTTTAATTATCAAATTACTGCCATTGAGAAAATTAATACAGGGAAATCAAAGGCTTCTGCTTGTCCTGCTATAGACAACGCGTGTATATTTAATAAAAAATCAATAAAAAAACCCAAAGACTATATAGAATTCTATCCCTATCAATCAAATTTTTCAGTGTCAGTTGAATTCGGGCGCCACCATTTTCAATGTAACTTAATGATAATAGAGGGGGTATTTTGATAACAATTGTTACTTTTAGGATTAATAATAATCGTCAAATATTCCGAGTGAAAACAGAAGCGGTGCGTGAAATACTGAATGACACCTTCAGAATGGAAGAATGAACTATTTTTTTATTTTTTAACCGACATCCCCTCTCATAGGCTTTGCCTAATTTCTTATTATCAAAATTACAGAAAAAAAAGAACTAGAATAAAATCACGCACACTTTTTCCTATCTCATAAATTAAATTGATCAGTAGCTTATATATTTAAAAAAAAAAATTATGAATTCATGTTATGTTTATGATAAAGATAAACTATGTGCTTTGTAAACGAGTTTTTAAAGTGGATATTCAGCGGTTATCTATATCCATTTTGTTCACTTCTAAACAAACACATTAAAGACACGATTTTTTTACATGGTGTTAAAATTTTATCGAAAATTTTGTCATTACAGTGCCGCAGCTTTGCTTAGCTACACGACCAAGAACAAAATTCCCCTGAACTATATGATTGTCGAGGTAGGAAAATGTTTGTTTCTTTATTTGTCTGCAGGTTGTTTTTTTCTGCCACTGTTTACACAATTTTAGCTCGACTATTTGATAAGAATAAGTAGAGCTATCCTAGTCACCCGAGCGTCGGTGTCAGTGTAACCACTTATGTTAAAGTTTTTGTAACACCTCAAATATTTACAAAGTCTATTGACATAAGGCTTTGAAACTTTGCACACTTGTTCACCATCAAGCCCCAAATCAAGAAGAGGTAACTATTTTGACAGAATAACGTGGATTTAAAGAAACATTTGGCCCTTTTGGTAACTTAGAAAATTTTACATCATCACGACTCTTTTACTATCAAGCACTAAGAATAGTCGAGCATGCTGTCCTACCAACAGCTCTTGTTGGTCATATCTTGGCAGTCAGTCTAGTTGACCAACGCCAGCCCACATAGCTCAATTGGTTAGAGCCCGAGATTTGTTATCTCAACATTGTGGGTTCAATTTCCAGGCTAGACAACTAAAACTATTAAGTCTTCCGGATGAGAAATTAAATTGAGGTCCTGTGTACAAGTGCTTAAACATTTGGCACGCTAAAAAACCAGGAAAAGCTTCTGGAATTAGGTCATCTTTCTGTAACTGTATCTTGCACTGTCCTGCAAGTTAAAATGACTAATAATCTTCTTGAGAACTCGCCCTTATGAGCAACCTGTGGCGAGTATAAAGAATCTCAAATACATGCACAAAAGCTGAATCAGCTGTGAGAGACAAATATCTGAAGATTAATTCATCACAGAGAAATAAAACTACAAACTTTGTAAAGTACTATGGAAGTTTTTTTCTCGGACCCTCCTTATATGGAATTCTTAAACTGAACAAATTCTTCTTTCCAAGTAAGGATTTTTTCCCCTTCTATAGCAGGGGCCGTTATAGGGCTGCTTCCCCAAAGAAAAATTCTTTAAAATCATGCAGTTTTCCCCCAAAATTAAGGGCAGGACTGCTTCCCCAACCTGTGAAAAAAAGCCCTGCTATTTGTATTTTACTGTGTTATAAAAGATAAGCAAATGATGTACTGTAGATTCTAACTCTTTTTGATTGATGAATACAATGTGTGATGAGCACAAGGAGTGGGACAGCATATAGTTTAATTGTTTGGACTCTCATATGATTTCTTGAATTTTTTCTGAATCTTGTGCAAAAATTACTGTAACAAATGTATTTTATTTTTATTGCTCATAACATATTTTTTCTTATAAATTTTAGGTGATGTTTGGTCAACTATTCAGATTACCTCAACCCCCATACCTTGAGATTTTCTATGGTTCAACACTGATAGAGCTGTGTAAACTACAACCAGGGTCCATGCCACAAGTTGTATCCTTTTATTTGATATAATGAAAGAGAGTCAGCATGTATTAGCAGTTCTTAGCCATGATTAGCCAGCCCCTGACCGCTGTGAGTTCGAGTCATGCCAGGGACTCTTTCACGTGAGAAAGCTATCCAGCTAGCTTACAAAACTCCAGGAACAATGGTTAGGAAACTACCCGCCTATATGACTGAAATACTGTTGGAAAAAGGCGTAAAATGAAACAAACAAACAAACAAGCTTACAAAACGGTGGGTTTTTTTAGGTGATGGTTTGTGCAGAAATATTTGCACTTTGGTGTAACTGAGGTTTTCCTCCACCAATAAAGCTGGAAAGTCACCATATGTCATTAACTGGGTTGTTGAGTCATAAAACCCAACTAAAAAGAAGAAACAAGAAAGAAAAGAAAAAATGGTTTCTTTTAGGTATGTGATAAATAGAACGTCAGTGGTTCTACAAACAGCATTACAATCCACGTTAATTACCAGAAAGAGGTCAAAATATATGACAATACCCCCTATTGGTTTAGTCAAGCAGTAGAAATAATGGTGATAAATACTGCAAAATCAGACTTTAATCGCACATACCATGTAAATTATTACTTGAATCTTACATATATCTTTTCTGTGCTGGTATATGCCTGAAATAATGCATGGAGGGGTACTTCACAAGTAAAGCTGGAAAGTCCCCATATGACCTGTACCGTGTTGGTGTGACTTAAAACCCAAAACCAAAACCAAAAAAAACAACTCTTAACCAGTTGGAACCAAAATTTACTGACCTTTGCCATCATTGTAGAGCCAGGTCAGTCTGCAACTGTCATCATGGTCCGCACTGTTTGCTATTCAGTCAGTATCTGTTTAAAAAAATTCTCAAAGCTCATGACTCCAGATGAGCGAAAATATTTCAATAAAATCAAACTTGAGAAAAATGTGTTTCCTAAAAAAAAGATTTTAGGAAAAGTAAAAATATTCAAGATTCAAGTATTAATTTACTGCGTTACTTACACAGTAAGGGCTAAATTTGCATATTTTGTCCTCTTTTTTTAGTAATATACATGGGTTGTAAGTGCCATCAATAATGTGTAAATAGCTTCCATTTGGTTATTTCACTAAATAATACTTTTAAACACATTTTCAAAACTTTCATGAATATTAGCATGAATCTGGAGGCGTGCTCCTTTAAAAATGATGAATAGGTTTTATTCAGATAGAAAAGTGTACTTTAAGATATTAGCAGACATTTCCTTAACAAATAATCAGTTGGCTCAAGCTACAGAAATGTTGTATGAGAGACTGGATACGATGAAGTCTCCATGTATTGAAAGGTTTGTACATTTGCAGTATTTGCTAACTTTCTAAATAAAAGCATGAGTTTCTCCTAAAAAATTAAAGGGAATGGGTTGAAGCTTCACACAATTTTTTGAGAGCATAATGGGAAGTCACTGTTCAAGGCTCATTTAAGTCTTACATGGATTTTACATCATTATGTCCCTTTTTTGAACTTAGATAATTCATTTTAATTCAGGCTTTTGTTTTACTATCAAGCACTGAGAATAGTCAAGCACATTGTTCTACCAACATGTCTTGTTTGTATGTATTACTTGTATAACTTGTATTGGGATCCGATCAGATTTTGTTTCTTTTTATATTTCAGGTTTTCCAACTGGTTTGCCTACCATTTGAGCAACTTCCAGTTCAGATGGAGCTGGGATGATTGGATAGCTTGTACACAGGTCAACCCGCTTCTCCCTAAACCCAAGTTTGTTACAGAGGTTCTCCATAAATGCCTGAGGTAACTGTTTACTAGTTTTAGTTTTGTATTATTATCTAAAGCAGCACACCTCCAGATTCAAGCTAATTTTCATGAAAATATTGAAAATGTATTAAAAGGTGAAATATTGCGAAGTGAACAAAGTAAATAATTTTCAAATTGGAAACCGCACTTACAGACCATAAAAATTACCAAAAGGAGGTAAAAATATGCAAAATTTGCCCTTACTGTGTTAGTAACGCAGTAGAAAAATAGTGAAAAATACTGCAAAATTGGTCATAAATGGCTAATAACATGAAAATTATTACATTTATCTTGAATCTTTTTACTTTTCTTAATTTTAAACTTAGAATTTTTGTCAAAATTGGTTGCCCATAACAGTGTAACACGGCATGCAATGCTATTATTTTACAGATTGTCGTACCATCAAAGGATTAAAGACACTGTACCAGAAGCCTTTAGAGAGCTGATACCAGCTAAACCTCAAGCCAGGTACAAGTACGAGGAAGAAGGGGCAGGTGGGAAATTTTGATTTTAAACGCCCATAATTTATAAATAAATCAGGATTTTTACTAAAAAATTTCATTTAAAAAGCTCCAATATCCTTAGAAGGAGCTTCACCAAGGTCAAAAAGCTTATAAACATAAAATTTTAAGTTCTTACATAGATCATATCATGCGCTTAAATGGTATGATGTGCAAAAGATAAAAAAAGAAATATACTCAGAAATAAATGAAAATTGATAATTTCTATGATTTGTAGGTTCTTTTAATTTCTGGGTTGTTTTGCACATTATGAATCATTATTCAGAGTTAATACACTTGTTACTATATATAGTAACAAAATTGCCTATGATTTTAATTGTTTATGTGTGTCACCTGACTGATTATGAGTTTGTGACCCGGGACTGATAATCATAATCGGTCAACTGAACACGAGTATGTGCACAAACTGTAACGAGGATGTCACATTTGATATCATCAAAACAGCTAGCTTTTAAAGTACGATTGAAGCAGGAATAGCTTTTTGTTTCCAAAAAGGTGTTGTACTTTTGAAACATTTAAAGAAGGAAAAACACATTGTAGAGTATAAAACATAATTGACATGAAGTATGTTTATACAGGATCATTGCCGGGTACCATGGTTTCCCATCAGTTGATAGATGCCATCAAATCAAAATGTACACCAGAGGAAACACTGGTCTTATTGAAAGAATTACCAAATCCTCTAGCTGATGATACAGGTATGATGTTTACATTTACTTTTTAGCTCCCCCCTTTTTTTTAAAGAAAAAGTTGGACCTTTTTTTCATGACCGTTTTGTGTGTGTTGATGTCAGTGTAGGCATTGGTTTACTTTTTCTTAAGGTCCATTTTTTTCTCTCAAAAACTGTTAATGCTGTTTACTTCAAACTTAGATAATGTTTATTGTCATAAAAGCACGCTTTTTTAAAAGGGAAGATAATCCTTAAAAAAAATGCAAGTTGATTTTATTTAACTATCCAGTATTAAGAAAAGTGGAGGGTCCTGTCCGTGGACAGGCCTTGTTTTGTTTTCTAACTAAGTAAAAAAATTCTGAGGAGGTTACTATGGCAGTGATTAAGATGGCTGACTTAAAATCACTTGCCCATCACTGCTGTGGGATCCAATCTTGCCAGGGACTTTGGATTCTTTCATATGAGGAAGGTATCTTGGTAGCCTACAAAAGGTTGGTGGTCATAAATAGGTGCCAGCTTGTGCCTGAAAAATGGTGTTCCTCCACCAGTAAAACCCTTAACATGCTGAATATTTTAAATGGACTTGTCCCACTTCCAATTTTTGGACTGTCCATTATCAATTTTAGGGATATCAGTTTGAAAATTTAAAGTTTGTCAGCCAACAGTGTCGAGCCTGGTCAGACTGCACCGATGTGCAGGCTGGCCTTGCTCTATACTGGTGGCAAAGGCTTAACGCTTTCGGTTCCAGCACTTTAAGGGTTAATAGTTTCGGTTTGACTTTAACGCAACCAGAAATACTTAATTTCTTTTTTTAGCAGACTTCGAAAGTAAGGTACATACAAGCATGTCCCATAATTAAGCTTTAATAGATTAATTTTAACAGCATATTGCTCTGAAATTGTATTGCAAATTAGTCTTAAGTAATCAGATATCTACGTGTAAGCTTTTATAATGAATTGAAATTGGATAAAACTTAAGACTAAAATTTGAATGGGAATTTAAAATAGTTAAAGATATGGATTTTGAAACAATAAAGAAGAAAAACAGAAAGAATATGTAAAAATAATGGAAAATATGTATAAACAAAAGGAAAATATGTAGAAAATAATGGAAAAATATATAATAAAAAAAATGGAAAAAGTATATAAAAAAAAATAATAGGAAAAAATGGAAAAATAATGGAAAAATGCATTAAAAAAATATGGAAAAATAATGGGAAAATATGTAAAAATAATAGGAAAATATATTAATAATAATGGAAAAATATGTAAAAATAATAGGGAAAATATGTAAAAAAAAAAAAAAAGGGAAAATATGTAAAATAATGGGAAAATGTGTAAAAATAGTGGAAAATATGTAAAAATATTAGAAAAATATGTATATAAAGATTTTTTTCTTTGCAGATGAGCCGTCACACCATCCCCTCAGAATAGATGTGTTTGTGTCTACACTGTTACATCTTGGATCTAAATCTTTCTCCCATTCATTTGCTGCCATTGCAAAGTCAGTTTGTATACCTTTACATCTTCTTATTTGCTCATGTAATTATACCCCCAAAAACGAAGTTGGGGGGGGTATATAGGAGTCACCCGGTGGTCAGTCAGTCAGGCAGTCCAGACGTCCCTTGCATTTTCCTTGTCCGGAGCATAACTTGAAGACTAATGGTTGGAATTCAATATAACTACACACAATGGTCAAGCACACTGAGAGGAAGTGCAGTGCACAAGAACCATAACTCTATCTTGACTAATGACAGAGTTATTGCCCTTTGTTACTTTTCCTTGTCCGGGGCATAACTTGAAAACTATTGGTTAGAATTCAAAACAACTTAATACAATTGTCAAACACAATAAGGGGAAGTGCAGTGCACAAGAACCATAACTCTATCTAAAGTAATTACAGTTATTGCCCTTTGTTACTTTTCCATTCCTTTCTTTTTTCCGGACCATAACTTGAAGACTTTTAGTTGGAATTCATTTTAACTTAATACAATGGTCAAGCACATTGAGAGGAAGTGCAGTGCACAAGAACCATAACTCTATCTTGACATATTGCAGAGTTACTGCCCTTTGTTACTTTTCCTTGTCCAGAGCATGACTTGAAAACTACTGGTTGGAATTCAAAACATCTTCACACAATGGTCAAGCACAATAAGGGGAAGTGCAGTGCACAAGAACTATAACTCCATCTTGACTAATTACAGAGTTATTGCCCTTTTTAGCTCGACTTTTCTATGAAAAGGGGAGCTATCCTACTCGCCCCGGCGTCGGCGTCGGCGTTGGCGTCACACCTTGGTTAAGTTTTTCGTACCACCCCACTTTATTTCAGAAGTATTACAAGTATGGCTTTGAAACTTACCATACTTGTTCACCATCATAACCTCCATCTACAGACAAGAGTACATAACTCTATCAAGGTTTTTGACAGAATTATGGCCCTTTTTTGACTTAGAAAGTGTATTGAGCTTGGTTAAGTTTTTTGTACCACCTCACTTTATTTCAAAACCATTGGAGGTATTGCTTTGAAACTGACCATACTTGTTTACCATCACGACCTTCATCAACAGACAAGAGGACATAACTCTGTCAAGGTTTTTGACAGAATTATGCCCCTTTTTGACTTAGAAAATACATTGAATATGGGTAAAATCCACTTATTGCCTTAACCCTTTGAGATATTGCTTTGAAACTTTTAATGCTATTTCACATCATTACCCCCATCTGTACGCAAGAGAAGGTAACTCTGTCAAGGATTTGTTTTAAAAATTAAGGCCTTTTATCGACTTAGAATCTTGGTTAAGTTTTTAGTACCAGTCCACTTTTTGACTGAACTGTTTGAGATATTAATTTGAAAGTTGGAATACTTGTTTACAATCATGATTCCCAAACATGTCCAGGAGAAGGTAATTCTGTCAAAGATTTTATTTGAATTATGGCCCTTAACTGTCAATGTTTTGTATTATAGGCAAGCACTAAAAAACTTAAAAAATCTAAAAAAATTCATTCCTATCCACTTGTTCACTTTACCATAAATTATGTCATATAAACATTGCTGTAATATTCAAGGGTATCAAACAACTAGTTCACTTTAAAAATACAGAGATTCTTGTATTGCCTTTTACTGCAAAAACTTTTTTTATTGGCAAGCAATAAAAAAGTCGAGCGCGCTGTCTTACGGACAGCTCTTGTTTAACCTGGTTGTTAACCAGGTTTTCCGAAGAAAAAAACTGGTTATAAGATTGAGGTATGTCGGCGGGCGGATGGGTGGGCGGGCGTAAACAATTTCTTCTGTGCGCAACTCTTCCTACATTTCTCAACGGATTTTGACCAAACTTTCACAGAAGCTTTGTCATCAAGTGCCCTGGCGCATATTGTCGGGGTTTTGCGATTAGATAATATTTGACCTAATTATGGCCCTTTGTTTTTTTACCTTATATAGAATATATAGTGAACAATTTCTTCTGTGCGCAACTCCTCCTACATTTCTCAACAGATTTTGACCAAACTTTCTCAGGAGCTTTGTCATCAAGTGCCCTGACACATATTGTCAGGGTTTTGCAATTGGTATATATTTGACCTAATTATGGCCCTTTGTTTTTTTTCATTATATAGAATATATAGTGAACAATTTCTTCTGTGCGCAACTCCTCCTACATTTCTCAACGGATTTTGACCAAACTTTCAGAGAAGCTTGCTCATCAAGTGCCCTGGCGCATATTGTCGGGGTTTTGTGATTGGATAATATTTGACCTAATTATGGCCCTTTGTTTTTTTTCCTTATATAGAATATATAGTGAACAATTTCTTCTGTGCGCAACTCCTCCTACATTTCTCAACGGATTTTGACCAAACTTTCTTAGAAGCTTTGTTATCAAGTGCCTGGCACATATTGTCGGGGTTTTGTGATTGGATAATATTTGACCGAATTATGGCCCTTTATATATTTTTTCCTTATACAGAATATATAGTGAACAATTTCTACAGTGCGCAACTTCTCCTACATTTCTCAACGGATTTTGACCAAACTTTCACAGAAGCTTTGTCATCAAGTGCCCTGGTTCAATTGTCAGGGTTTTATGATTGGATAATATTTGACCTTATTATGGCCCTTTGTTTATTTTCCTTATACAGAATTGAACAAATTCTTCTGTGCTGAACTCTTCCTACATTTCTCAACGGATTTTGTTCAAACTTTGACAGAAGCTTTGTCATCAAGTGCCCTAGCACATATTGTCTGGGTTTTGTGATTGGATAATTTTTTACCTAATTATGGCCC
This sequence comes from Ruditapes philippinarum, assembly GCF_026571515.1. Taxonomy (NCBI): domain Eukaryota; kingdom Metazoa; phylum Mollusca; class Bivalvia; order Venerida; family Veneridae; genus Ruditapes; species Ruditapes philippinarum. The sequence continues at coordinate 26,524 of NW_026858662.1, read as the reverse complement.
TTTGTTTTTTTTCCTTATACAGAATATATGTAGTGAACACTTCTTCTGTGCGCAATTCCTCCTACATTATTCATGTTTTACATTGCACATAGTTACATTGTTTGTTGGTTGTATTTGTATTTCAAATACAACATATTTATCTACAATGGTGATAATTGAAAACCTGGTTTCATGGCATTGCCATGTTTCTTGTTTACTTTTCCATTGCTTTTTTTGTCCGGAGCATAACATTAAGACTAATAGTTGGAATTCATAATAACTTCATACAATGGTCAAGCACATTGAGAGGAAGTGCAGTGCACAAGAACCATAACTCCATCTTGACTAATTACAGAGTTATTGCCCTTTGTTACATTTCCTTGTCCAGAGCATAATTGAAAACTACAGTTTGAAATTCAATACAACTTCATACAGTTGTCAAAGACATAAAAAGGAAGTGCAGTGCACAAGAGCCATAACTCCATTTTGACAAAATACAGAGTTACTGCCCTTTGATACTTTTCCTTGTCCGGAGCATAACTTATAACGTACTGGTTGGAATTCAAAACAACTTCATGCAATGGTCAAGCACAATAAGAGGAAGTGCAGTGCACAAGAACTATAACTCCATCTTCAGTATTTATAGAGTTATTGCCCTTTGTTTCTTTTCCTTGTCTTTCTGGACTTATTACAGAGTAATTCAATAAAACTTCATCAATGGCCAACCACATTGAAAGGAAATGCAACATACAAGAACCACAATTATCTTTAATTGCCAACAACCATAACTCTATATTTTAATTCTTTTACAAGGTATTCTGTTACTAGTAACATCCTCATTTCTGAAGCAGTCTTGTGGGGGTATTAATCACATTTAGTGATAGTTCTAGTTTTGCTTTATTTGTAGGGCTGTTTATTCCCAGCCAGGTGGTGATCCCATCCACGAATTCAGACCTGACGATTCACAGATCATCTCATTGTATTGATACAAAACGAAATTATGATGTTTTTAAAACATACTTTAGATGAAAATATAAAAAATATAATGAATGTCTTTTACAGACATGTAGTTCCTGTATGTATGTATTCTAGGCTTAATGAGGGTCCATTTGCCCTTTCAGGCACTGAGTGTACGGACCCTGTAGTTCCTTAAAATAACAGTTTAATCATTGTAATGTTTAAATTTACCTACAAACCTTTCAGTTAAAAATATAAATGTTTGAAAACATGACACAGTAAAACAATGTTTTTGAAACTTTTATGCAATAAAGGCTCATGATTAACTATCAAGCACCGACAGTTCTTGTTTTGTTTCAGGTTTCATTTTGTGTTGAAGATGTTGGCCGAGTCTGAGGAAGGCCAGATATGTCTCCTGAAGACAATGTATGAAGTCTGGAGTACACATCCACAGGTAATGCTTACCTATGCTTTTTAGCTCGACTATTCGATAAGAATAAGTAGAGCTATTGTAGTCACCCGAGCGTCGGCGTCGGCGTAACCACTTATGTTAAAGTTTTTGTAATAGTTCAAATATTTTCAAAGTTCATTGACATATGGCTTTGAAACTTTGCACACTTGTTCACCATCATGACCCCAACCTGTAAACAAGAGGAGGTAACTGTATCAAGCATTATTTTTTACTATCAAGCACTAAGAATAGTTGAGCGTTGCTCTTGTTTATGCCCCCGGGCATATAGTAATTGAACTGTCTGTCCGCACTCACAGGAGAGTAATTATGTGGCTAGAGGGACAATAGGTAACTGTTCTTTCTCTTTGATGTCATTCATTCCGTAATGCTTTTATGTGGCTATTTTCTTTTGAGTGGCTAAAAAAGACAATAGAGAGAACAATAGAGTAGCCACATTATTACTCTCCTGTTAGAACGTCCGTCCGGACGTCCGTCCTCACTACAGAATAGGGATAGGGGGCCATCTAACTGTAAACAGAAAGAGAACAATAGAGTTCATTCCGTAACAATAGAGTAAGGGGCCATTAGCCCTCTAATAAACAATAGAAAATAACAAAAGAAATGGCCCCTTATTCCATTTCGGCCAGACGTCCATCCATACGAGGTTAACCTAGAACGGCAAGTTGAATTTTCTTAAGTTCTACCTGTACCAATGGCTTCATAATTTACACACTTACTAATCCATACAAAGTATATGATCTGTGCAAGTAACATAACTATGGCTTCCATTTGCACCAAGTTATGGCCCTTTTCAGCACTTAGAAAATGAATAATGGTTAACCTTAACCGGCAAGTTGGAAATATCTTATGTTCTATATGAACTAATGGCTTAATAATTTTCACACTTACATATCAATACAATGTACATGATATTGCCAAGTTATATAAATGTGCCATCCATTTTCCCAGTAATTTCCCTCTTTATCACTTTAAAAATAGGGCCTTGTTATGGTTAACCTATTCCGCCAAGTTAGATTTATCAAAAAATTTCACCTAATTACTTCATTTATTTAATGATATTTTTCTTATTTGGTAGGTGGATACCTTTAACAGTCTTCTAATTTTTTGTGGCGTTAGGCGTCTCCAGGTCAAGGTCAAGGTCACTTGTGTAAAAAAATAAATCTAAACATTTCTGCCCATACAGCCTTTATTAGCTCACCAGAGCCGAAGGCTCAGGGTGAGCTATTAGTATCAAAGGGGGATGCTCCGGCGTCATGCGGCAACAATTGTCTTCTTCTCTGAAACTACTGGGCAGATTTACTTCAAATTTGGTCTGTAGCATCCTTGTGACAGTCACGCTTGAATTTGCTCATGTCATTCCAATTGGCCCCTTTTAGGGGTCAGCAGAGCTAAAAATAGAAAAACCTTTAAACATCTTCTTCTACAGAACTAATTGATGGAGGATCACCTAACTTTGTCTGTAGCATTCTTGGGTAAGGCCCCCATGATTACACGTTTAAACGGATTTGTTTCGATTTTCATTCGTAAACGTTTACGATAATTTTTACCGTTTAATCGAAATTACCATATTGTCTTACAAAATTTCTTAATCATTGCCTTTTATCATGGATTTTATCAATTCTAGTGGTTTATTCCAAAGTAAAAAACAGAAAATGGGTGTTTACAACCCTCCACACAGCATTACCGTGCACAAATTGCTCGTGACATAATACATTTTTAGTAAAAAATGGGGTTACAATGCAATAAATGTGTGCTGACTCAATCGTGATGAGCCCTGCACATTCTTTATTTGTACATGTGTATAAAAAGAAAGAAATACATCATTTGGCGACTCAAATACATGGTGTGTATAGTACATATAGGTACCACCGTTTAAACGGTATCGTTTCGGTTCTTGGCAATCGTGTAAACGTTTACAAAAAATTGTAAACGTGGGAGCCTTATTCTTGGGTAGTCTTTTATCAAGTTTGCTCATATTTATTTCATTGGCCCCTTTAAGGGATCTCTAAAGCTAAAAATAGAAATACCTTTAAATGTCTTATTCTACAGCACTAATTGGTGGATGATCACCAAACTTTGTCTGTAGCATTCTTAGGTAGTCTTTTATCAAGTTTGCTGATATTAATTTGATTGGCCCCTTTTAGGGGTCTCTAGGGCTAAAAATAGAGAAACCTTTAGACATCTTCTGCTACAGAACTAATTGATGGATGATCACCAAACTTTATCTGTAGCATTCTTAGGTAGTCTTTTATCAAGTTTGCTCACATTAATTTGATTGGTCCCTTTAAGGGGCTGCTAAAGCTAAAAATAAGAAAACCTTTAAACATCTCCTTCTACAGAACTTATCGATGGATGATCACCAAACTTTGTCTGTATTTGCTCATATTAATTTGATTGGCCCCTTTTAGGGGTCTCTAGGGCTAAAAATAGAAAAACCTTTGAACATCATTTCTACTGAAATCACCAAACTTTGACTGTAGCACTCTTAGTTAGTCTTTTATCAAGTTTGCTCATATTTCCTTGATTGGCCCCTTTTAGGGGCAGCTAAAGTTGAATTAGAAAAAACCTTTTTTTAACCCTCCCCTTTCAACAAAATAAAGATGGATGATAAAACCCAAAATTTTGTCTAAAACATTTTTAAGGTAGTTTTTCCCAATAAAAGTTTGGTAAATTTTAAATTTAAATTGGCCCCATTAAGGGGCCTCAAAGGGCTAAATATTAGAAAACGGCCTTTGAACATCACCCTCTACTGGAAATATTTGATGTATAAATCCCCAAAAACTTTGTCTGTACTTTCCTTGGTAGTTTTTATCAAGTTTGCTAAATAAAGTAAATTTTAAATTTTGATTGCCCCCTTTTGGGGCTAAAGTTTTAAATTTCCCCCAGGTAAAGGGCATTTCTTCAAATATAGTTTAAAGTTTTTTCCTAGGGGGCCCGTCCCCCAAAGTGGGTTTTGGGGTTTTTAATTAAAAACACTCAAAAAATGTTTTTCCCTTGTAAGAGACATACAGATAGATATTTGGTGAAAGTTTTAGCAACCTCATTTTGAGGTATTTTGTATCAAAATTACATCCAAAATGATGAGAAAAATGGTCTATGTCAGCAAAGCATTCTTCGATCTTTGAAAAAACAACCATGTTTTTTTAAATTGGATATATTTATAAACTGTGTTTAATGTTTTTATATGCCCGAAAAAATTTTGGTGTAAACAGTAAAATGTGATGCACCTGGTTATCTGTCTGTCCGTCTTTTAGCTGTTTTCATGTCCGGTCTGTACCTTTGAACCGGTGGAAGGAAATTAAAACTACTTGGCAGAAATGTTAACCATAATGATATGATAATAATGATTTTGAGTCAGTCAAAAGTTTAGACTTAAAGATATATTGACTTGCATATAATAGACTTTTTAGACAAACAGACTTATCACATCTATAAGTTTATAAGACATATATACTTTTACGACATACATATAATTATTATAAACTTAAGCAGAATACAACTTTTCATTGGAGAAACATTGTCAATAGTAATGATTATGTTGTTTTATGTTGGACAAGCCATCCAATTAAAACCTGTCAAATACGCTATTGTATCTCCCCATATGCGGGCATGTACTTTGACTTGGGTGGTAGATATCTCTTTCACATAAACTGATAGTCGCAAATTTTTGCCATGAAAGAAATCTAATAGTGAAGTTCCAAGGGTAAATGCAGGCTCGTTTTTAAATGGTTTCTCGAAATTTATTGTGAATGTATATGGAAACTGATTTTGATGGTAACCAAGTTTGTAACACGCGTCTGATTGGCAATGCTCAGTCTTCTCCATTTCAGATTTTTACAACACCTCTGTGATTTTGTGACTTGTCTGGTTTTTTTTGAACTGGTTCTCAAACAAGCCTGGTTTTGATTTGATTTTGATAAGTCATTGAGGTCTCTTTGAAAGTTTTTTCTAAACTCTGATCTGGTTTTTTTTTAATCTGACACATTGCTTTATTTTTTTGGATTCTCTTTTCATCAAAGTTTTATTCTGTTGTTGTTCAACCTTCATGGAAAGTTTTTCGTGGTTGGTTGGATAATGCCTGGAGATTCTCAGATACTTTTACCAGATTCCTTTCCAAATTTATTAGATCATGAGTGTTATTTGATAATTTCTTTTTTGATATCTTTTCATTCATTTCTCTCATTTGTTGTGTTACGTTGTCCAAATTTTTAGACATGGCATTTAAGTCATTATTAGTTTTTATTATTTCTGTCTCCTTTTTTCACCATTTCCAAGTTGTAACTTGCCATTCTCTCCAGTCAACACTTTTACCTCCTGTCCAATCTTTACCAACTTTTGTGTCACTGTTGTTCCTGAAGCTAACAAGAGGTCTACAGCCAGTTTTGTCTATGTTAGTTTCCATGGATACCAGCCCCTTACTATTTCTTGCAATTATCTTTCATTTACTTTAGCCATTTTCTTCTCTATCCTGCATTTATGTGAAATAAATAAAATTGAAATATACATATTATATATATATAATCTAACATTATATAATTGTGTCTCTAAAATATATTGGTATGGTTTGAAATCAAATGTTATTTATGTTAAACTGTAAGCTGCCAATGTTTTTTATTTCCTCAAAGTAACTGCTTTTTTGTCGGAGAAATTTTGAAGAAGAAAAAAAAGAATCTATGCTAAGAAAATAAAGTTATCTTTCATATGTCCCTAAAGGTAGTGATATAGTTAATGCCTCTTCTTTCTGTCTGTGGCATATATCAATTGAACATTGTCGAATGATCTTCCATGTGCACAATGCAGGTCCTAAGCAGATTATAGCTTATACATAGATGTATAAATTTTCCAAAATTGTAGCCAAAACAGTAGATGAATAAAGTGGCCAGAATTGTCAATGTTTAAAGTGGCCAAAATTGTCAATGTAATAAAAGTGGCCAAAATTGTAGACGTATAGAGTGGCCAAAATTTTGTAGATGTATAAAGTGGCTAAAATTTGTTCATGTATAAAGTGGCCAAAAAAAATTGTAGATGTATAAAGTGGCCAAAATTGGTAGATGTTATAAAGTGGCCAAAGATGTAGATGTATAAAGTGGCCAAAATTGTCAATGTATAAAGTGGCCAGAAATTGAAGATGTATAAAAATGGCCAAAATTGTAAGATGTATAAAGTGGCCAAATTGTTTAGATGTAAAAAAATGGCCAAAATTGTAGATGTATTAAAGTGGCCCAAAATTGTAGATGTATAAAATGGCCAAAATTGTAGATGTATTAAAGTGGCCAAAATTGAAGATATTAAAGTTGCCAAAATTGTTAGATGTATAAAAGTAGCCAAAATTGTAGATGTAAAAAATGGCCAAAATTGTAGATGTATAAAGTGGCCAAAATTGTAGATGTAAAAAATGGCCAAAATTGTAGATGTATAAAGTGGCCAAAATTGTAGATGTATAAAATGGCCTACAATGTATAAAGTGGCCAAAATTGTAGATGTATAAAATGGCCAAAATTGTAGATGTATAAAGTGGCCAAAATTGTAGATGTATAAAGTGGCCAAAATTGTAGATGTATAAAATGGCCAAAATTGAAGATATTAAAGTTGCCAAAATTGTAGATGTATAAAATGGCCAAAATTGTAGATGTATAAAATGGCCAAAATTGTAGATGTATGAAATGGCCAAAATTGGAGTTTATCTCTTTTTGTCTGGGTCATACATGTAACTTTTACTGTCTTTGATAGATTTTGAAATTGCTTGGCTAAAATCGCAATCGTGAGGTTATCTTTGAAGCATAGCATTGTCATGAAAAAAAACTGGCATTTTTTTTAAAAACGGACCAAATTATCTTGACCAGTAATAGGAAATGCAGCTTTTCAAACTTAGATGATGCATTTTCTTACAAATTAGACATTTTCAGTTAGAATTTTCTAGATTTCTACAAATTGCTTCAATAAAAGAATTCTTCCCAAACATGAGTGTAGTACAATTATTTAAATGATACACATTGTTAATACATTTTACAGTACTTTTTGTGGAAAGAAAAACTGTTCAAAGTTATAAAAATATTTTATTTCCCTCTTAAAGCATTATGTTTGAAGTAAAGGATTCGCTAAAAAGCAATAAATGATATAAACTTTTTCAAACACTGAAGTCAGGTATAGCCATTAACAGATAGATCTTTTATACTTGAAGTGTTCATATACAGGATAAGCTTCTGATATGTCGTAAATTCATGATAATTTTCGGCTAAGTCCGAAATTTAAAGAATAGGAAGTTCTTTTGTACTTACACTGGCATCTGTGTAACTTTTTGGTGATGTTTTTGCAAGCAAATTTGTATGAAGGAGGTTGAAACTTCACACACTTCTTGAAAGCATAATTTGTCACTATGCAAAACCCGTAACTTTAATAAGGATTTTGACAGAATTAAGGCCCTTTTGAACTTACAAAACTCTACATTAACCAGACTCATGTTTTACGAATAGATGAGTATGCTGTCCTACCAACAGCTCTTTTTATATTTAAAAGATAATTTTGTATTTGTCTAAAGAAATGTGAAGCTTTATAAGATTATTATAATAGAACATCAACTTACACGTTTTCTATATCTTGTTTTGTCTGTTTCTGTTCTGCTTTCATTCTTATAATTGCCTTTTCAACAACTTGACAACATGTTTCATCTTCAAATGAGGTGCTTGTAGAGTTTTCAGTTGGAGTGATTGGAGACCTTGTCTGAAAATTAATTTAAATGCTTAATTAATGATACAAAATTTGTCATAATTGGATTTATATAGGAAAACAAGCAGCGGTTATTTCTTCAACCTCACATGTATGGATGTTATCCCAGGTAGCATAGTTATAGAACGTGTTAACTTACATTTGTTGTGATTCCTGAAATAAGTCCGCATTGTCTTTTTATCATGTTTACTTCTGTCTCAGTTGATTTTAGTTTTGACTGAGTAAATGCCAGTTCTGATTTGGTTGACATTAGAACCCGACGTAACAAGGACATTTCAGTGGTAATCGCATCTATTTTAACAGCTAGCATGGAATACACATCATCAGCACTTAAATTAGCATCTGTATACTTCCAAGTGTAGAAAACCAACATTGATTGTAGCAAAACCTTGTAAACGCACATATTTTTTTTTGAAATTTTATTTTAGTTCCTCAAACAAACTGTAGAAGTATCTTAAACTAGTGTTAACACTCATTTGATTTCTTTTTATAGAATTTTAAGTACTTGTACGCTCATAAAAACAGAAGATCTTGTCAATTAAAGCATGTTTGACGGACATTTTCTGAAAATCTAGTTTTTATATTTTCCTTATAATATCAAGAAATGTGAAAATTTGCTTCTTTTTGTCAACACCTTATTCTTTCCAATACTTCATGATTCTTTCAACATGAAACTTGAAATGCTTGATTATCATGACAACAAACAGTTGCTAGGCAAAGGAATTTATCATGAAAGCAATATGTTAAACAGTTAGTCCCCATTGATACTTATTAATCATGAAAAGGTACAATTGTAAGACAGTTGTTTCCCTGCACCCATACAAGCTTGGACCTTTTTGTGACTTTCTTTCCATGGACGTAATCATAAATAGAAGTTTAAGGTAACAAAGTTTTTTTTATGCCTTTGTACGTACTTAATTATTTTATACATAAGTTAGTACAGCAATAGGCACAGCATTTAGCTAATAATTTTTGCCCAATCATCAAGCTATATTGTATCACAAGAGGGTATCCACCAATCAGTATTTACCATTATTCTTTACTTGGCATGCGTGATTGCCTTGGCCATTTCTATTTAATTTAGGGAAAACCACCTCCTCTAACACACCTATCCCTATATTTTGGTACATTGTGAAGGTTAATATATAACTATAGTTGTAAGAAAATAAAATGTTGTACTTTGTTAAAAAAAGTCAGTGTAACTGTGATATTTAGGTTGGTTTCTGATATCAAGGTTCTGTAATCTGGTCCTCTGATGTTAAGATTTCTCCAGAAATCTGGTTCTTTGATGTTCAGGTTCTTCCAGTAATCTGGTTCTTTGATGTTCAGGTTCTTCTAGTAATCTGGTTCTTTGATGTTCAGGTTTCTCCAGTATTCTGGTTCTCTGATGTTAAAGTTTAATCAGTAATCTGGTTTTTTTGATGTTCAGGTTTCTCCAGTAATCTGGTTTCTGAATTTTTCAGATTTCTGCAGTAATCTGGTTCTCTGATGTTCAGTTTTCTCTAGTAATCTGGTTTTCTGATGTTCAGGTTTCTCCAGTAATCTGGTTTTCTGATGTTCAGATTTCTCCAGTTATCTGGTCCTTTGATGTTTTGGTTTGTCCAGTAATCTGGTCCTTTGATGTTCAGGTTTCTCCAGTAATCTGGTCCTTTGATGTTCAGGTTTCTTCAGTAATCTGGTCATTTGTGTTCAGGTTTCTCCAGTAATCTGGTCCTTTGTGTTCAGGTTTCGTCAGTAATCTGGTTTTTTAATGTTCAGGTTTCCTCAGTAATCTGGTCCTTAAAATGTGTTCAGGTTTCTCCAGTAATCTGGTTCTTTGATGTTCAGGTTTGTCAAATATTTAGGTTATCTGAAATTTAGGTTTCTCCAATATTTAAATTTTTCTGAAAATCAGATGCCTCTCAAATTGTTTTCTCTGATATTGAGGTTTGATATTCAGGTATCTTTGACATTCAAAATATGTTATATATGAAAAAAGAATTCTTCTGTTTTTTTCGCCACAAAGTAGCTTTAAAGTTGCATGTTCAACCTATTTTTGCTTGACAATGTTTAACAATGTAAATCTTACCTTTTTCTTCTATTCGTAAAATGTTACTGATTTATCTTTTGAAAACTTTTGACAAAGATTATCTTTCGTTTTGTAGCTTTGAAACAACAAATGAATTTGCATGACAGTAAATTCAACATTTTTTTAACATGTTTGTACAGGTATTTATATGATAAATAAGGAAGTTAAATTTTACCCTGATTTGTTTGATTATTTAGATAAAATTTTGACTATGTAATATCTTTGTCAGTGTCACATCAATGGGCACATCCTTTGAACACTGTGCAGTCAATATTTGAGCCGCACCATGACAAAACCAACATAGTGTGTTAGTGAACAGCATTGATCGAGACCAGCCTGCGCATCCTCGCAGTCTGATCAGGATCCATGCTGTTCGCTTACAATCCCTATAACAAGTAGAGAAACTGATAGTGAAAAGCATAGATCCTGATCAGACTGCACAGATTCGCAGGCTTGTCTGGATCCATGCTGGTAGCAAACGCACTATGTTGGTTTTGTCATGACACGGCTCATTTTGATTTTTTTCCTTAAGATGATGAATGGTTTTTCATTTCAACTGGACAGCAATGTGATATTTAGTCTGTGATTTTTTTTCAAGTTTGAATTTTTATATTCTATTCTAAATATTTGAAGGCGATAAGGTTGTATGGATGATAAATATTTGTATATCTGTGCAATACTAAGGTCTTCATGCAAAGGCATTTTGAACGAATCCTATCATCTAGAGCAACCAGAAATTGCCGGCAGCTCCATAACAACATAATTTGTATATGGTGGATAATTCTGGCCTATTACTTTTAAAATATTGTTAAAGCCAGGTTGTCAGCATCCGTGTATAACTCCAACATATGTGACTTTAACTTAAATTCCTTTCTGTTAGGACATCATGAGAAAAACAGATGAGCACAGTCGTTCATGATTGTTTGTTTTGTTTTATTGGGTTTTATGTCACACCAACACAGTATAGGTCATATGGCGATGTTCCAGCTTTACTGGTGGAGTGCACTTCCATGCATTATTTCAGGCACAAACGGGTTCCTGAGTAGAACCATGACGTTCCGTAAGCTAGCTGGATAGCTTCCTCACATGAAAGAATTCAAAGTCCCTGTAGGGATTCGAACCCACAGCGGTAAGGGGCAGGTGGTTTGAAAGAGGTTCATGAACTAAAGCATTAAAAATGGTATAAAAAAGCAGCATTCTTTCAACCGCAACATTCTTGATTTCCCAAAGATTAAAAAAAAAAAAAAAAAAAATCTTGGTACCTACCCTACCTTAATTTTTTGAGCCTGTTCTCCTAAACACAGATTTTTTTTTTAAACCCCCGCACAACAAAGTTGTAAGGGGGGTATACTGGAATCAGCTTGTCCGTCCGGCTGTCCGGCCAAATGGCGTCCGTCGCTTTTTAGCTCACCTGTCACAAAGTGACAGGGTGAGCTTTTGTGATCGCTTTTCGTCCGTCCGTAAAATTTTACTTTAAATGACATCTCCTCATAAACCACTAAGCCAATTTCATCCAAACTTCACAGGAATGTTCCTTTGGTGGTCACACCTTTAAAAATTGTTCAAAGATTTCAATTCCATGCAGAACTCTGGTTGCCATGGCAACTGAAAGAAAAAACTTTAAAAGTCTTCTTTTAAAAAACCCTAAGAGCTAGAGCTTAGATATTTGGCATGAAACATCTTCTAGTGAGTGTCTACCAAGTTTATACAAATAAAATCCCTGGGGTCAAAATTGGCCCCGCCCCAGGGGGTCATTGATTTTTCCTATATGCATATAGTAAAAACTTAAAAAATCTTCTTTTAAAGAACCCAAAGAGCTAGAGATAAGATATTTAGCATGAAACATCTTCTAATGAGTGTCTACCAAGTTTGTTCAAATAAAAGCCCTGGGGTCAAAATTGGCCCCACCCAGGGGGTCATTGATTTTCCCTATATGCATTTAGTAAAAACTTAAAAAATCTTCTTTTAAAGAACCCATGGAGCTAGAGCTAAGATATTTAGCATGAAACATCTTCTAATGAGTGTCTACCAAGTTTGTTCAAATAAAAGCCCTTGGGTCAAAATTGGCCCCACCCAGGGGTCATTGATTTTCCTTATATGTGTATAGCAAAAACTTAAAAAATCTTCTTTGAAAAAACCCAAATAGCTAGAGTTTATATATTAAGCATGAAACATACATGTTCTAGTGAGTGTCTACCAAGTTTGTTCAAATAAAAGCCCTTGGGTCAAAATTAGCCCTCCCTGGGGGGTCATTGATTTTCCTTATATATGTATAGCATAAACTTAAAAATCTTCTTTGAAAAAACCCAAATAGCTAGAGTTTAGATATTAAGCATGAAACATCCTCTAGTGAGTGTCTGCAAAGTTTGTTCAAATAAGAGCCCTGGGGTCAAAACTGGCCACGCCCCAGGGGTGTCATTGTTTTTAACTATATGTGTATAGTAAAAACTTAAATAATCTTCTTTTAAAAAATCCAATGAGCTAGAGCTTAGATGTTTAGCATGAAACATCTTCTTATGGGTGTCTACCAAGTTTGTTCAAATAAAAGCCCTCAGGTGAAAATTGGCCCTGCCGGGGGGGGGGAGGCAGATCATTTTTTTTTTTTATTATGTGTGTGTAGTAAAAACTTAACATCGTGAAACATCTTCTAATGAGTGTCTTCCAAGTTTGTTCAAATAAAAGCCCTGGGGTTTAAACTGGCCCCGCTCCTGGGGCCTATATACAGGTGAGCGACCTCAGGGCCATCATGGCCCTCTTGTTTAGAGGTACAGTTATGTTACCATACAGAATGTATTAAAAATTTGTTGTCCTCAAACATCTACACCTTACATGTTTTGCATGTGACATGATGTTGTGTTTTCACTCAAAAAAGTTATATTATTATAAATTGTTTAGTCAAAATTAATCCTGCTCCAGTGGTCATTTATTCTGCATTTATTCTACATAGTCTCATAGGAACACACTTGCATCATACATATTTTTAACAAAGCCTTTCCAAAATATTAGGGCAAAATATTTCAATTTATATTGATAATGTGAATAATGAAATGATGGGTTAGATGAGTGATCTAGGGCCACTAATTAGTGGCCCTATTTTTTATTATGAAGAAAAAAAGCTAAAAGAATCAGTGTTGTGAAAGTATATTACTAGAGGGGCAAGTTAAAGTTGAGCTGAACTTGCCGAAAGAGCTGGACTTGCCTTTCAGCTAATTCTTTTAAAAAATAATTTCCAACACTGTAAAGCCTTTGTTTCTGGTGAGCGACTCAGGGCCATCATGGCCCCCTTGTTTTTAAGTTAATGTCTTTCATTTTATAATAGTTATACCAAGGGAGGTCCTCTTCCTTTGGTAAGGGGTCATTTGGGTCAAGGTCACCAATGTCAAAAATAGATTTTTTACACTTTAACAGGTGTATTAACCTTATTCTATTGACAGGTGTCTTGTATATTTTGTAGGAACATAAAATTGAGGTATTCTTATTTTGATGTAGGTAGGGGTCAGTTGGGTCAAGGTCACCAGTGCTAAAAATAGATTTTTACACTTTTGCTCATACAACTTACATGATATTCTTCCATTTGATGGAGTTAGGGGTCAGTTGGGTCAAGGTCACCAGTGCTAAAAATAGATTTTTAACCAGGACTGGTTATTAGATTGAGGTATGTCGGCGGGCGGGCGGACACAATTTCTTCTGTGCGCAACTCCTCCTACATTTCTCAATGGATTTTGATGAAACTTTCACAGAAGCTTTGTCATCAAGTGCCCTTATGCATATTGTCAGGGTTTTATGATTGGATAATATTTGACCTAATTATGGCCCTTTGTTTTTTTTTCCTTATATAGAATATATAGTCAACAATTTCTTCTGTGCGCAACTCCTCCTACATTTCTCAACGGATTTTGACCAAACTTTCACAGAAGCTTTGTAATTAAGTGTCTTTGCACATATTGTCAAGGTTTTGTGATTGGATAATATTTGACCTAATTATGGCCCTTTGTTTTTTTTCCTTATACAGAATATAAAGTGAACAATTCTTTTGTGCAAAACACCTACATTTCTCAACGTATTTTGACCAAACTTTTACAGAAGCTTTGTTATCAAGTGCCCTGGCGCATATTGTCGGAGTTTTGTGATTGGATAATATTTGGCCCTTTGTTTTTTTCCTTATACAGAATATATAATGAACAATTCCTTCTATGCTCAACTGCTACATTTCTCAACGGATTTTGTTCTAACTTTCACAAAAGCTTTGTCATCAAGTACCCTGGCACATAGTGTTGGGGTTTTGTGGTTGGATAATTTTTGACCTAATTATGGCCTTTTGTTTTTTTCCCATATACAGAATATATAGTGAACACTTCTTCTGTGTGCAATCCCTCCTACATTATTCATGATTTACATTGCACATAGTTACATTGTTTGTTGCTTGTATTTTTATTTCAACTTCAACATATTTATCTATAATGGTGATAATTGAAAACCTGGTTTCATGGCATTCCCATGTTTCTTGTTTACACTTTTGCCCATACAGCCTTTATTTATTGACAGATTTATTTCATATTTGGTAGGAAAATAACTTGCATGATATTCTTCCTTTTGATAGAGGTAGGGGTCAGTTGGTCAAGATCAAGGGTGCCAATTACAGATTTCTACACATGATTGGTTTTCTTCCATACAAATTAGCTACTTCACTCTATAAAGTTAAATTATTGACAACAGTGAGCGCGGGGGCATTTGTGTTTATCAGACACAGGTTCTTGTTTAAAAAATTTTTTAAAAAGACTGCTCCACTCTTTTTAAAAAAATGAATGTAACCGATACATTCCGAATGATATTTATAGAAGTTTTAGTGTGTCTTGCAGATTATTGATTATTTTTGCATAGTAAAATATAAAATTGAACACAATAATGTCAAAATGTAAAGTTATTTTGACTTTTACCTGTGCACTCACCATTTACTCTTTGATAGGCATAATATACTTTTCCAGATGAGCGAAAATATTTCAATAAATGAAACTTGTGAAAAATGTACTAAGATTTTAAGGAAAAGTAGACAGATTCAAGATTCAAGTAATAATTTACATGTTATGGGCGATTAATAGTGATTTTTTTCATTATGTGTAACTATATTTATACTGCCTTATTAACCCAGTAAGGGCATATTTTTCATATTTTGACCTCTTTTTGTAATTAACGTGGGTTGTAAGTGTCATTGATAATGTGTAAATTGCTTTCTTTAATTTACTATACAATATTATATATTTAATTTCATTTTGAAAATTTTCATGAAAATAAGCATTAATCTGGAGGCATGCTGTTTTAATGATTCGAAATACATATCTTTAAATGTCTTCTAGATGATGGTAGTTCTGACAGACAAACTTCTGAAGACTCAGATCGTAGAGTGCTCGTCTGTTGCTAACTGGCTCTTCTCAGCCGACATGGCACCAGATTTCACCAGGTTTGTGTTTCAATGCTAGTTATTTTACCACTTTGCCTTTATGAAACATCTATTAACATCTGTAAGCATCTTTCTGTCACAGATTTTATCCTTTGGCAAGGCAAAATTGTTTTGTTAAAATTACTTCAGACATTAGGTCATTTGTTTCTCATTGCTGATTTTCTCATTGCTGATTCAAAAAAATGGGGTACATACTAGGTCACTTATGGAAAAGTTTGTAATTACTGGTTAGTTATTCGGGATAAATTACTGGTTATTTTTCCAGGATTAATTACTGGTTAGTAATCAAGGATTAATTACTGGTTAGTCATTCAGGATTAATTACTGGTTAGTTATCCATGATTAATTACTGGCTAGTTATCCAGGATTAATTACTGGTTAGTTATCCAGGATTAATTACTGGTTTGTCATTCAGGATTAATTACTGGTTAGTTATCCAGGATTAATTACTGGCTAGTTATCCAGGATTAATTACTGGTTAGTTATCCAGGATTAATTACTGGCTAGTTATCCAGGATTAATTACTGGTTTGTCATTCAGGATTAATTACTGGTTAGTTATCCAGGATTTAGTAATGGTTAGTTATCCAAGATTAATGACTGAGTAGTTATCCAGCATAGCCAGTTTGGTGGACTGACTGCCAAGATATGACCAAAAATGTGTTAAAATCAGTGCAAAAACCAGACAAACAAAACTTATTGCAACTAATACTCTGTTTAATTTCAATACACCATTGTTCTGTTACAGGAACTATGTATCTCTATACACTATTGTTGTGTTACAGGAACTATGTATCTCTATACACTATTGTTCTGTTACAGGAACTATGTATCTCTATACACTATTGTTGTGTTACAGGAACTATGTATCTCTATACACTATTGTTCTGTTACAGGAACTATGTTTGGGAGATAATGCACTCGACAATCAACAAGATGAGTAAACATGTTGAAAAACTTCAGAAAGAGGCTGAGGACGCCAGAGATTTGTTAGACGCTGCGAAGAAAAAAGTTTGTCTTTTACACAGTCTTGTCATGATATTGATAGTGTTTTCATTGTGTTGTAGAAAATGAATAGTTTATTGTATTGTGTTATTAGCTCCGCTTTTCTAAGTTCTTTTATGTACCCCATTATTCAAACATTTCAAAAGGTATCAACATGAAACTAAGCATAATTGCTTATCATGACAAGATACAGTCATAAAACAAGGGGTATCATTCTGAAAACTGTATTGTTGGAGTTATGCCCCTTTTTAACTTAGAATTTTTGTTAGATTTGGTTTTTTATAGTCAGTGGCCTTTACAGGCAGGCGTTTACAGAGCATGTGGTGCTCTTGTTAATGAATAAAAATCCATGAAATACATGAAAATATACGTTACAATTTTTAATGGTCGTAACTAATTATGATAACTTGTATATTTCAAGATGGCGGATGGTTTAGATTACGAGGAGGACGATGAGATACCCACGGAGGAAATGGTGGAGCGCATGGAAGAAAGACTTGAACTTGTCCAGAATCAACAGAAACGATTGTTTCTCATCATATTCCAGGTATTATTACATGTAGCTCGGATGTTTACAATATATCCAGCTAGCTTACGGAACGTCGGTGGTTCTACTCAGGTGCCTGTTCATGCCTGAAATAATGCACAGAAGGGCACCTGAGGTCTTCCTCCACCAGTAAAGCTGGAACTTCGCCATATGACCTTTAATGTGTTGGTGTGACGTAGAATCCAATTTAACAAACAATTTCAGTGTAGAGGCGGTGATTGTACTCAACCAGGCTACAGCTTCGGTGTTACACTTCGGTTCTATTTTTGCTTGCAGTTTGTTATCTCAAAAACTACTGAAGGAAATTTGTTGAAATTTCACATGCTTTTTTGAGGCCCTAATAGGGGGTTACAATGCAAGGCCCAGAACTTGGATTTTGACAGAATTATGGCCCCTTTGAACTCTTGTTTTACTATCAAGCACTGAGGATAGTAAATATGATTAGGTTGAAACTTCACACCCTTATTTGAAAGCATAATATGGGGTAACTATCTGAGGTCCAGAGCTCTAACTTGGATTTTAACAGAATTATGGCCCTTTTGAATTCTTTTTATTTATTTTTTTTACTTTATCCAAGCTCTTGTTTAACTATCAAGCCCTGAGAATAGTCAAGCACAATGTCAAAATATAGTATTACTAGCATGATATGTTAATTTATTGGTATACTTTTATGTAAATGTTACCACTTGCCCCTTATTGCTGTGGGTTCGAATCCCGACAGGGACTTTGGATTCTTTCATGTGAGGAAGCTATCCAGCTAGCTTATGGAGTGTCTGTGGTTCTACTTAGGTGCCTGTTCGTGCCTGAAATAATGCATAGAAGGGTACTTAAGGTCTTCCTCCACAAGTAAAGCTGGAATGTCGCCATATGACATATAATGTGTCGCTGTGACGTAAAACCCAATTAAACAAATAAACAATTATGTAACTGTTACAGCGTAGTTGCTAGGCATAATTAAATCTAATGTGTCCTTTAATCTGTTTTCAGAGGTTTATTATAATATTGACGGACCATTTAGCACGCTGTGAGAGTGAAGGTATAGATTATCAGACGCCCTGGTATAAGTGGGTCATTGAAAGACTTCAGGAAGTGTTCCTTCTAGTAAGTGCTCAATTCTTGTGTTGTTTTATTTCTTAAAAAGGAAATTTTTATGCCAACATCGATTGATAGATCAGTGACATTGTTTTTGGCCAGTTTGTTTGTCTCTCTGTTGACAATTTTTAACTTTGACCTTGACATTTTCAGTCTGTGAGCTAGCGCCTATATTAGATTTTGACACAGCACACTACTCAGGTACCCGTTCGTGCCTGAAATAATGCACGGAAGGGCACCTGAGGTCTTCCTCCACCAGTAAAGCTGGAACGTCGCGATATGACCTATACTGTGTCGATGTGACGTAAAACCCAAAACAAAACAAAAAAAAAGACAGCACACCTTAAGTGCTAAATGACCTTGACCTATAAAGTGAGATCTCCAAATTCTGGAAGTAAAATCTACAGGGGTCTGGGCACCACACTAACATCATCTTGCTGAAATAGATTGTGTTTCAATCTCATGATTGATCATGTCTCAATCACAGTCAAGAAAATACAATCACTGAAAAGGTTGCTAGTTGTTGATATTAGGATTTTTTGCATGTTGAATTTGTAAACTTTTTGTAATCAAATTCTTTAGCGTAAAAAAGTAAAACCTGTTTATTTTTTTTCTATTTACAGCACCACAGTTTGGTGTTTAAGTATATAAACACCTTGGAGAGTTTGTTATTCACCAGTGACATTGACATTCATATCCTGGAGGTGTTTCAACAGTTCTGTGCCCTTAGATCTTGAGTTGAATAAATGTTGCAGTGCCAATTTATATATTACAATGACCAGTCCATTAAACCACTTCAATATTACAGTAACCAGTCCAATATTAGTAATCAGTCCAATAAACCACTTTAATATTACAGTGACCAGTCCAATATTACAGTGATCAGTTCAATATTACAGTAACCAGTCCAATATTAGTAATCAGTCCAATAAACCACTTTAATATTACAGTGACCAGTCCAATATTACAGTGATCAGTTCAATATTACAGTAACCAGTCCAATATTAGTGATCAGTCCAATAAACCACTTCAATATTACAGTTACCATTTACATATTACTAACTAATTAAATTTTTCTGGGAGACAATGATCTTGGCACGGTATCTTCACTGTTGCTCCACAAATATTCTGAACAAACTGTTGTGTTTTCCAATGAAATTACTGTAACAAATATAAAAAGAATTTAACACTCGAGAAAAAAAAAACAGTGTTAGTTGGTCATATTATTGAAGAAAATGGGGTCACTTGTTATTTTTCTGCAACATTCATTTGTGCGGATGAAATTTATGTTATGTAAGCTCCCTGAAAAGCGGGAACTTTTTGTGCAGACTTGGATGAAACATGTATTCTATCAAGTTTGTACCAAACAAATTCAGATACATTGACATATAAATCCAAATACAAAAGGAATGTTAAAATCTCATGCCAATTGGTTCACATTTCTATATATAGAATTTCACTTAAGTGTGATAACAACCTTAATTACATGATACAGGATCTTTAAGTTAAAGAAAACAATCCTTGCACTTCCTCATCTTTGTGAAATTGTGGGTTATTTCAAACATTAGCCTTCTTTTATTTTATAGCAAACTTAAACTGCATTTGTTCTATAATGGGACAAACAACTGGAAATTAGCACTTCTGCAACTTTTTGTCCAATTTGGCTCATGTGCCATTTTGTTATGTTGGTCATTGTGAAAGAAAATATTTTTGCCCATAGTAAACTGTGTAAAATAATAGAAATGTGAACCAATTAGCATAAGTTTTTAACATTTCTTTTGTATTTGAATGACATTAACTTGATGCAATATTGCAAATAATTTTTAGGGAACTTGAAATTGTAATACATATGAAATTGTAATTGTATTTCATTTCAATTTGTATTTTAATCCATCAATCTGATTAAAATCAGATTCTAATTGAAGCTATGCATTAAGATCTGATGACCACCAATTGGTTGTCACCTTCTTGTGACTTTTCAAACAGCCAATCATCCGCAAGCTTTCTTAATTTTGAATGTGATGCGGTTTCTAATTTTAGCAGCTGGGTAACCAATAGGGAGAAGGTAATTTTCATGATTTAGAAAAAAATATGGCGTTGTCCATATAGCTGGCTGGTAAACTGGCAAACAATCTAAACCATTAAAAATTGTGTTTATATGTTTCAAATTACTTCAAACATTTTTTTCAAACAAAAATTAACAATATGTTTTACTTCCAAGTACAGTGATATTTTGATACTTTGTCTAATGCCTATCTGTAAAGGATAGTTTGATTGCATGGCTAAAAATATTTTTTTTGGGAAATCCGAATCACAGTGAAGGCGAAACAAATATGGTGGTCATCAGATCTTCATGCAAGAAATAACTTAAGGTGATTTAAAATTTAGTCAAATTGCTAATCTGTGAATTTAAATCTGAAATTTGAATTTTATGACATGTAGTTTTGAATTTTAAATCTGTAATGCATATGAAAATGAGACTGTAAGCACATATAAATTTGATTCTGTAATTCATGTTATATTTAAAGGAGTAAACACTAAATCTCTTAGTGTATGAATGTAAATTTGTAATTCATTTTGTATTGAATCATTTGAATTTGTAATTTCTGTTTTTACTGAATTTGTAATGTAATGGCACTTGATAGTTTGATGGCTTGAATTTTTTCATCATGTCTGTTTTTATTTAAAAAAATTTTAGAACTTTACTTACATATTTTATGAAATTTTCAGAACTTGAATGTCAGGAATAGTATCATTTGTAAATGGTGTGAAACTTTTTTAAGTGATTGAAAACTTTATTTAATCTGTATTTAGAATCATACGATGGACTATGTTATGAAAATTGATCTTTAATATGTATATGTAAATAAAAAACATTAATGTTGTAAGGGGTTATGGCCCTTGAAAGCTAGGGTTTGTTGCTAAACTGGATTTATGTTATTTGTCTATGTGGTTTTTTTATAGGAAGTGATGTCTTTTATTAATTAAAATGATTACAAGAAAGTATAACATTATTAAAGACCCAGTCTGCTCCAGAAATGCTTTTTTATTTAATTTTATTGAATAAAAATGATTACAATAATTACAAGTAAAACAATATTTAAGACCCAGTATGCTTCAGGATTTATTTCATTTTTTTTTCATTTATCACACTTTCTTATTTTTAGTTTCCTGTTATAATTTCCGAAAAAAAGTACTCATTTGCAGAAGAACTTTACCAAATTGAACTTCTTTTGCTTTTTTTAGTGAATTAATTGATTATTTATAATCATTTCATTTTTAATTACTACTTCATTTGATAAGTACCTTATATGTTGTAAAAACATGTTGGCCCTTTCTATAGAAGAAACTCATTTCTGAGGCATGATGTGCCTTTAATGTTATGTTTTATGTTGTATAATACTTAAAATGCGTCATATGTATGAATAGGCAGGGTATTATGGGTGTTTTAATGATTTTATGCCCATTGCCCGATATTTCAGCATGTAGGATCTCATTTTAACCTTATTCATATTTACTCTAATACTTCTTAATTAATGAAAATGAATAATGGCAGTGTATAATGTTGTTATATATAAATATTTTACTTTCACTGTTGTATGAAATGAAAGGACCCAAGCAGGTGTTTCGACATTTGCTGGAATTAGTCGAGTACTATGTTCTGGAAATGAAGGAATAAATTTCATAAGAAAAAGTTACAAAGTCTTTCTTTGATTTACTGTAATTTTATTTTTAGCTTGACTGTGTGAAGAGAAGGAAAAGCCATTTTACTCGCCAAAGGGTTTATGGTGACTTGTTGCACTTTGGTTAAGTTTTGCGTGCAAATTGGTATCTCCAAAACTAAGGAAGAAATTGTATGAGAATTCACACACTTATTTGAGAGCATAATGGGAGGTCATATTTCATAAACAACTTATTCAACATGAATTTACTATCAACTTTTATATTATAATAACTATATATCTGTGTTACAAAATATTTAAAGGTTTTAAGCATATATCAAGAACCAAAATTTTATTAGGAGTTGACCTTAAGCACGTTGCTAACGTGTGTAGGAATGAAGTTCGATGTGTTTTAATGAAGATGGAAGCGTCTTCATTGATGAAAAACACAGCGTCTGCGTCATCCAGATGCCCGGCAATCTCCGTCAATTCTTCATGGAAATCAACGTTGTCATCTGTTTTATTAACCAATCTTTGTCTCATATTATCCCTGAAGTAAGAAAATAAAGAGGAAATTGAATGAGTGTAAGTTCATTACTGAATTTATTTAACTCGTTGGAATTTAATGAAATAATATTATGCGATCATAATATTATTTTATTCAACGAGTTCAATAAATTTAGTAATGAACTTTCACGAATTTAATATTCTATTTATCACATAGCCAAAATATAGACCGTTTAAAGTGAAATAGATTCATTTTTCTTTGACGCGCCTATAGTATAACACTAACATTTAGTGCGTCTTTTCACTATGTATAACGCAATTGACATCACATCAAAATATATGCACGGTCGTGCAATACCATTTTTACGGATTCGCAAAATCGGCACGGGTATGTGATAAAATTATTTTGGCAGTCCCAGTTTTCGGTAAAAGATGGATGACTTATTTATGATTAGTGGCTAGAATTTAAAAAAAAAAAAAAAGCAATTATATGCAGTTAGAAATAGAGTGGAACCTCGACAGGGAAACCTCTGACTGTAGAGTAATAATCTATCTACAACAACAGTATATATCAATTGTTCAGAAAGAAAGACTTCACAATAAATTTTTGCTATCTTAACCCATTACTTCATGAGCATTTTGTGAAAAATGGCTGTTTTCATTGAAAAGTCTCCCGTTACAAGTTCAAATTGCTATAATACTATAAAAACTGCTTCAACACTAATCAAACTTGGCACAAATGTTGACTGGACCATTGCCCTTGCAACAACATGCTCAGGCTGAAATTTTCTGTTACCATGGCAACGAGGGGACATCTCAAAATTGCCAAAAATCACTTTTTTGCGTTGATTTTTTCCATCAAAATTGATTTCAAAGTGCTGCAACTTCTCAATGAATTGAGATAGAGTCAAATGCTTTTCAGCGTTGGTTACACGTTACCTTATGATCAATCTGGGGTCATTTACAGCCTCTCACAAGTCCAAAATTTTCTTGGCGATGAGGGGGACTCCGCCCCCCTTCAAACCCCCCAAACAGAAGGGGGCACATCCCCCTTCTGGCAACCCCCTGATGTATCTTTTGGTTGGGGGTCCGCGCCGAAAAAGAGGTCACTTTTTTTAACAACATTTCTCAAACAAAAACAAGTTTTTGGGGCCTAAATAAGGCATTTTTTCATCATTTGAGACAATAAAAAGGGGGGGGGGTGAAAAAGGCGTTAAAAGGCGTGTATATGAAGTAATGGGTTAACTGAAAATGATGAAAATACTTGAAATTACCCTAAATCGCGTTTTTTCATGTTTAAACATGGTCTGTCATATAAATTTGAAGAAAAATTGTTGTTTTGTAGATTTTTTTATTTTTTTCATTAACCCATTACTTCATGAGCATTTTGTGAAAAATGGCTGTTTTCATTGAAAAGTCTCCCGTTACAAGTTCAAATTGCTATAATACTATAAAAACTGCTTCAACACTAATCAAACTTGGCACAAATGTTGACTGGACCATTGCCCTTGCAACAACATGCTCAGGCTGAAATTTTCTGTTACCATGGCAACGAGGGGACATCTCAAAATTGCCAAAAATCACTATTTTGCGTTGATTTTTTCCATCAAAATTGATTTCAAAGTGCTGCATCTTTTCAATGAATTGAGATAGAGTCAAATGCTTTTCAGCGTTGGTTACACGTTACCTTATGATCAATCTGGGGTCATTTACAGCCTCTCACAAGTCCAAAATTTTCTTGGCGATGAGGGGGACTCCGCCCCCCTTCAAACCCCCCAAACAGAAGGGGGCACATCCCCCTTCTGGCAACCCCCTGATGTATCTTTTGGTTGGGGGGCCGCGCCGAAAAAGAGGTCACTTTTTTTAACAACATTTCTCAAACAAAAACAAGTGTTTGGAGCCTAAATAAGGCATTTTTTCATCATTTGAGACAATAAAAAGGGGGGGGGGGGGGAAAAAGGCGTTAAAAGGCGTGTATATGAAGTAATGGGTTAAGCATTCAATTTCAGCAAATTTCAAAATTGTGGTCACCCAAAGGATGTCGCTCTGCAAATGTACGTAAAATAAAGATAAAAATGGATTAAAATATTATGCGGAAAAGCATCCGCTTATTCAGTAGGCATATACTCCGGGTTTTTTTCAAAAGTGTTAGATATTGAAACAGTTGTTCTGATAGAATAAAGTGTATCTGAGACATACAGTGAAACCTGTGATAAAATGCCCAGCAAAGGAGAGACCATGCATGATCTTTATGTACAAGTGGTATTTTTTCAGAGTTTACTCTGTTGTGTTTTTGTCAATTAAGGTTTTCCGAAAAATGGTCTTTGTTTACATGGTGGTCTCTATTCAGAAGTGTTTTAATTACATGTTTGACTGTAATAATTTGTCTCATTTATGGAATCAATAAATTATTTAATTACATAAAACAATCCAAAGTTAAGATAACTACTTAGTATCCAGTTCATACATAAACATCCTCGTAGAAGATAGTTCCGTTTTATAATTTTGAATGAATTACGAGGAATGTTCGACTAACCCGCAACAAATCATACTAATTTGAACTATTTTAATTGATTTAGGGGGCAGGGGACATAAAAATGAAAAATTTTGTATTTCAGTGTGACCAGAAACACAATTCCAAATATTTCAAAATCTGTTTCACAGGCAGATAACCAGTTGCACAGCATTATTCAATGATATATGACATACATTGAAGAAAATAATAGTTTGCATGCATTGCTCCTTCAAAAAATGACTGACAGCAATTTATATTTACCCCCACCCAACCAAAATCACACCTAAAATATACCAATATGGGCAATCTTCATGAAGGTGCAGCATACTCCAGAATCCGCCCGATTCCTTTAAAAATATCAGTAACACGCAGTGCAAGCTATAGCATTTTCAGAAATGACAAATAAAGTGTCTGTCATACTTTTAGATTTTTCACAAAATTTATCTGAAATTTCTTACTTGTTTGGCGCCAACTGTCAAAGCTTGATTTTTAACTTTTTCACCTCCATTCGGAGAGTCAGAAATACATACAAAGCTACCAAAATGCTTAGTTTCGGGTAAAAACCCAAAAATATATCTCATATCCTACACACAAACAAGAAAGAATTACAATGACAGAGAAATATCAGAAGTTATCAGTACCTTCAAAACACCATGTCTGAGTTATTAAAAAATTTGACGGGGCCATCATACGAATATGTCCCCTGCCCCCGTGCTACCGGTGTGGCGTGACATTTGTCAGACCCGTGAGAAACGTAAGGTTTTACGTACTGCGCATGCGTAGACAGTTGTCTAAAAGACTTTCTGGTGTAAACCGTGTTTGGTAGAGCAACGGGTGGAGATCATATTGCTGCGTAGTATTTTTATTCAATAAATTTACAATATGAATACAAACACGATTGTTTACCTTTTTACCCAAGATACACTGGCAGCATCTCTGTGAGGCAGGAAATAGTTAGACAAGCATGTGTGCACGAGATCTGTGATCATCACGTGCAGAGGTCCAGTGACTTGAAGTGTGTCTGTTAGTATACATAGATGAGCACGTGGACTGAAATCTGCCTTCCGGTCAGACTGGAACATTAGGTTCTCTAGCTGCTCGTTCATCTTCTCAAAACTGATACATGTATCATGTAATCTGCGGTATGAAGTATATAAATAAACAGATTTTTTTATCTGCATCAGATCTATGACTTGTCACATGGGTAAAAATCGTCAGGATTCGTTCTGAATTCCGGATTGTCAGACATTCAAATTAAAAAGAAAAACCTCTTTCTTATTCGAGTTGTAGGAGGCTATATTAAAAAAAAAAGCAAATAAAAATCGGGCTTTTTCGGCGGTAGGCTATATTTAAAGAAAGTCAAAGATTTCATCAAAAATTTACTTAAATTTGCAAAATAAAAAAAAATGTGAACAGATGATATCCATTTCAACAAGTTTGATGACTGCAATATCATTTGTCATAGACTCTAGCAGACATTGGCGGCAGAAAATTGGTAAAAAATAATGAAATAAATTAATGAATTAAAAGAAAAAAT
>NW_026858661.1:0-18240 GCF_026571515.1 Ruditapes philippinarum | reverse complement strand
GGTTCCACACGACCATTTTTAGGATAGGACAGTATCATTTTAAGGTTCTACTATATCATTTCAAGGTCTAACTATGTCATTTTAAGGTTTGACTATATCAGTTTTAGGATTGGACAGTATCATTTTAAGGTTTGAATATATAATTTGAAGGTTTGACTTTATCATGTTAAGGATTGGAGAGTATCATTTTAAGGTTCGACTATATCACTTTAAGGTAAGAGTATATCAGTTTAAGGATTTGACAGTGTCATTTAAAGGTTCGAGTATATCATTTTAAAGATTGGCCAGTATCATTTTAAGGTAAGACTATATTGGTTTAAGGATTGAACAATATCATTTAAAGGTTTCAGAATATCATTTTAAGGATTAAACAGTATCCTTTTAAGGTTCTACTACATCATTTAAAGGGTCAACTATATCATGTTATGATAGGACAGTATTATTTTAAGGTTCTATTATATCAATTTAAGGTTTGACTATATCATTTTAAGGTTTGACTATATCATTTTTAGGATTGGAAAGTATCATTTTATGGTTTGACTATATCATTTTAAGGTTCGACTATATTATGTTAACAATTGGACAGTGTCATTTTAAGATTCGATTTTATCATTTTAGGATTCGTCTATATCATTTTAAGGATTGGACAGTATCATTTAAACATTAGACTATATGATTTTAAGGATTGGACAGTATCATTCTATCATCTGAGGTATTGGACAGTATCATTTTAAGGTTTGACTGTATAATTTGAAGGTTTGACTTTATCATGTTAAGGATCGGACAGTATCATTTTAAGGTTGGACTGTATAATTTGAAGGTTTGACTTTATCATGTTAAGGATCGGACAGTATCATTTTAAGGTTGGACAATATCATTTTAAGGTAAGAATATATCAGTTTTAGGATTTTACAGTATCATTTAAAGGTTTGAGTATATCATTTAAAAGATTGGACACTATCATTTGAAGGTAAGTCTATATCAGTTAAAAATTGGACAGTATCATTTGAAAGTTTGAGAAAATCATTTTAAGGACTGGACAGTATCATTTTAAAGTTTGACTATATCATCTTAGGGATAAGATAGAATCATTTTAATGTTCGACTATATCATTTTAAGGATTGGACAGGTCATTTGAAGGTTTGACTGTATCATTTTAAGGTAAGACTAATATCTTTTTAAGAATTGGACAGTATCATTTAAAGGATTGGACTGGATCATTTTAAGGTTTGACTATATTATTTTCAGGTTCAACTTGGTCATTTTAAGGATTTGACAGTATCATTTTAAAGTTCGACAATATCATCTTACGGATTGGACAGAATCAATTTATGGCTCAGCTATATCATATTAAGGATTGGACAGAATCATTTCAAGATTTGACAATATCATTTTAAGGTTTGACTATATCATTTTAAGGATCGCATATATCATTTAAAGGTAAGACTATATCAGTTTAAGGATTGGACAGTATCAATTTACAGTTCAAATATATCGTTTTGAGGATTGGACAGGATCATTTTAAAGTTTGACTGTATCATTTTAAGGTTACACTATTTCACTCAACTCAATTCTCTCCATACACTCAACTCAATTCAACTTTCCCTGTGCACTCAACTCAACTCTTCCCTTAGCTCAACACAACTCTTCCCGTACACTCAACTCAACTTACACTTTACACTCAACTTATAACCATACACCATTTCTCCCTGTAACCTCAATTCAACTCTGTCTGTACACACAACTCAACTGAAATTTCCCCATACACTCAACTCAACTCTTCCCTTATGCTGAATTCAACTGAACTCTCCCCGTATGCTAAACTCAACTCTCCCAATACAGTCAACAAAACTCTCCCGGTATGCTCAACTCAACTCTCCCCATACAGTCAACTCACTCTCCCCGTACACTCAGCTTAAACTCTCTCCGTACGCTCACACCAACACAACTCCCCACGTGCACTCAACTCAAATCTCTGTATGCTCAAAATCAACACAACTCTCCCTGTACACTCAACTCAACTCACCGCACACTCAACTCAAATCTCCCCATATACGTAACTCAACTCTCCCTGTAACCTCACTTCAACTCAAATCTTCCAGTACGCTAAACAAAACTCTACTCTCCCTGTACACTCAACTCACCCCGTACGCTCAACTCTCCATGTACTCTAAACTCATCTGTCCCTGTATGCTCAACTTTTAACTTAAAATGTGATTAACATGTCTAAATAGTTATGAATAAATTGATTTTTACCTTTTATTGGTTCGATTTAAGACTGTCCATTTATCTGGTCACTCTACAATATTTAGTGAGCTGTCCGTCCAAAATTGACACGATTGACATCTGTAATGAGAAAATTAAATCACATTTTCAAAAGGTTTCTACAGAAAAAAGGAAATAAGATTTTTGCATGAGAATATAATTATGTGCCTTTGAAATGTTTAACAAAAATATACAATCACACAAGCACTCCAAGAAAACATTTCTGAAATGATCTACTCCTATATCATTGTAGATAATGCATATGCCACTTCATTTACAATTGGTTTAATTAAAGGTACATTAACCTTGATATATATTTATATATATTTTGAATAAAAGAGTTAAAGATAACTTAACAAGAGCAGTCGGTAGGACAGGATGGAAAAGGGCAAACAAATTTTCAAGTCCATGTTACTTGGCCTTGGAGAGTGACCAATCATAGTATTAAATAAGTGTATAAAATTTCAAAAATATTTCAAAGCCAGATGTCAATGGAATACGAAAATATTTGAGGTCGTACGCAAACTTTAACTGAAATTCTAATTTGAAAATGGGGCATAATTCTGTTGGGTGCATAATGGTTAACTAATGCGCAATGTTTCAAAGCCATTAAAGTCAATGGCCTTTGAAAATATTTGAGGTGGTACGTAAACTTTAAAATAAATTTTAAATAAAAAAAAATGACATAATTCTTTTAAAATGCTTGATAGAGTTACCCCTTCCTATCTACAGGTTGGGGGCATAGTGGTAAACAAGCGTTCAAAGTTTTAAAGCCAGAATGTGATTGGACTTAAAAATTATTTGAGGTGGTACGCAAACTTCAACATAAGTTATTACAGTGATGCTCAGATGACTGGGATAGCTCTACTTATTCTCATCAAAGTATAAGTGGTTAAGTTTGCGACATGAAAATATATACAACTTTTGCAATTGAAATTATACACAAATATTTAATTGCCCAAAAGATATTTTCTTTTTAGACAAACTTTCTTCTATCATTTGAAAACATGTTTTCATAAATAATCTTACATAAATAAGTTTTACTGTTCAGGTATTGAGAATAATTTTTCTCAATGCTTGTTTGTTAACAAATTACAAATGTTTTAATGAATCAATATATGTGTTAATAACACAAAACGTTATCATATAACAAAAGAATGTTTCAAAATAGGACAAAGAAATGTGTGAAAAACTAGCAATATATATTTCAAACAATTATATAAATAATAAAGATACTAAACAACTGAATAGAACCATTACAACTAGAGATCACTAAATGTGATTAAGCCCCCGCAAGACTACTTCTGAAATGAGGAAGTTACTAGTAACAGAATACCAAGTAAAAGAATTGAAATAGTTATTAAAGCTAGTTGTGGTTCTTGTACATTGAATTTTCTTTTACTGTGGTTGACCATTGATAAAGTTTTATTGAATTACTCTGTTATCAATCCAGATAGAGTTGCATTTCTTTAGCACTGCACTTCCTCTCAATGCGCTTGACCATTGCATGAAGTTGTATTGAATTCCAGTAACAGTTTATTATAACAATATAATATTATGCACTGGACAAGACAAAGTAACAAATGGCAATAACTATGTAATTATATAGTCCAACAAGGCAGTCTGAAGGACAGCTAAATCCCCTTCCGCAGTAAACATGAATGTGTACTTCTTGACCTTTTACCAACCACGACCTTGATGTTGTGCCATGCATATCATAAGCACATAGTCTCATGATGGTGTTTATTTGCGCCAAGTTATTTAAAATCTTCCATAAAGTAAAATGCTATGGAGAACATATAACCATGACCCTGGGGGTATTTAAAAGTTATGGAAGGGACATGAAATGTAGACTTTTTTACATTTGACCTTTAAGTGTGACCTTGACCTTGGGGGAAGCAACTCAATTATTGCACTCTGCACATGTTCTTATAATGGTGATCAATTGTGCCAAGTTATTTTTTTTTAAAATTGCAGTAGTTAAAAAGTTATGGAGCAGACACAAAATGTAGACTTTAGAATTTGACCTGAAAGTGTGACCTTGACCTTTTGGATAGCAGCTCTGCACATCTTCACATTATGGTGATCACTAGTGCCAAGCTATTTAAAAGTAATTTCCGCGGTTAAAAAGTTATGGAGCGGACACAAAATGTAGACTTTATATAAAAAAATGAAGACTTTTAACATTTGACCTTTAAATGTGACTTTAACCTTGGGGGTAGCAACCAAATTCTTGCGCTCTGCACATCCTCTCATTATGGTGATCATTTGTGCCAAGTAATTTATGAAAATTTTCAGCAGTTAAAAAGTTATGGAGCGGACACAAAATGTAGACTTTTTATTATAAAATGAAGACTTTTTAAGGTTTGACCTTTAAGTGTGACCTTGACCTTGGAGGTAGCAACCAAATTCTTGGGCTCTGCACATCCTCTCATTATGGTGATCATTCATGCCAAGTTATTTCAAAAACTTTTTGGTGTTTTAAAAGTAATGGAGTGGACACAAAATGTAGACTTTTTATTATGAAATGAAGACTTTTTTAAGTTTGACCTTTAAGTGTGACCTTGACGGAAGCAACCAAATTCTTGCGCTCTGCACATCCTCTCAATATGGTGATCACTTGTGCCAAGTTAATTTAAAAAAATTTCAGCGATAAAGTTATTACATTTCAAGCCACGCACAACACAAACTGAAAATTGCAAATTTTCACTAAGTCAAAGGCAGTAACTCTGACAAAATATATAAATTCACAAGCAAAACCCCAGGTGCACAACTTCACATGCTGAGCAACATTCCCTTAAAGTTTCATGACACCATGTCAAATTGTTTTTGAGCTACTTGCGACACAAAAGAAAACAGAGGGAAGGACGGACAGAAGGACATGCAAGGGTTAATCTTATTGCCACAGCCCCTTAAGTGGGTGCACAAAAAGAACAAGAGCACCGCTAGGCAGAACATTATATGCCTGAAAGGGTTTTTTTTTTAAGTAAGAATGAAGCATTTGTAAGACTTTACATTAATTAAATAAAGTATTAACCCCTTCAAATAGCAATGCTATAAAGTTTGAATATTGTGGGCCAAATGGAATTTAAGTTATGCTCTGGAAACTGTTTTCAGTTTTGAGGTAATAGCGACCTTGAACTTTGACCTTGTGACCCCAAAATCAATAGGGGTGTTTTACCCAATATGGACAATCATCCTATGAAGTTTGAATATTGTGAGCCAAACAGAACTTAAGTTATGTTCCGGAAACTTTTTTCGTTGTTTGTTTGTTTCATTTTACGCCTTTTCCAACAGTATTTCAGTCATATAGGCGGGTAGTTTCCTAACCATTGTTCCTGGAGAGTTACACCAGCACTAGACAAACTTCCTCCACGCTAAACTACCAAAGCATCTCCAGGGATCGAACCCACGCCAGAGAGGTAACTGGATTAGAAGTCATCGACTCTAACCCCTCAACCACGGAGGTGGTGCTGAAACTGTTTTCAGTTTTAAGTCAAAAGAGACCTTTGACCTTGCGACCCCAAAATCAATAGGGGTCTTCTACCCAATATTGACAAACATCCTATTAAGTTTGAATACTGTGGGTCAAAAGGAACTTAACTTATGCTCCGGAAACTGTTTTCAGTTTTAAGGTGATAGTGACCTTGACCTTTGACCTTGTGACTTTCAAATCAATAGGGGTCTTCTACCAATTATAGACAATCATCCTATGAAGTTTGAATACTGTGGGCCAAATGGAACTTAAGTTATGCTCTGGAAACTGTTTTCAGTTTTAAGGTGATAGTGACCTTGACCTTGTGACTCCAAACAGACAGACGGACGCCAGGGGGTATAACATAATATGCCGGAAATTCTTTTGGGCATATAAAAACAAACAGAAAAACATTTCTTCTTTTTTTCAAATATTTGTATTTGTTTCTCAATGTTCAAATATTTGGTAGAGTTTCAAATATTAGAATAAAATTCCCAGCCCTAATTTTAACCATTAGATCATAGCGACAGAAAACAAGGGACATAAGGAATCAGAGGAGAAGGCTGTCGTTTGTCAGGTACATTCTCCTTACCACTGTTAGTGTGATATCAATGATTTTATGAAAGTAAGAAAGCATGCAGATAAGTCACAGTGTCGGAGGTTCTAAAACTAGTGTGCCACTTGCATTTTTAGTCAATCTGATACATTTATGTTTAACAGCAAGTTACATGTATAAGCATGACACATCATTAAATCAATATTTTAGACAATAGCATAAACCTAGTTTTAAGTAACCACTGACATTTCATTCATAAAAAGTAATTGGCTTGTCATATAAAACTGACAAAGATTTAATCAGGATTTTAATCTACCAAGTCATAAAAGCCCAATTACATAATGAAAAATTATTAAAATATGTAGACTGTTTTAACCCTTAACCTATTGCATCCGAAAAGATTATCATTGGTCGCAAGTATAGAGCAAGGTCAGCCTGCATGTCTGTGAAGGGTTATAGCTATACCATTGTAGCATTATTTTACATCTTGATAATGCAATCTCTTAAAATATTTGAATGGACTGTTTCAAAGCAGGACAATGAATTCAGTAGGTTAAACAGAGCAACAGATAAGCTTTAAAAGTGAATTGGGTATTACTCCATCATTTCCTTTGGAATTGGGTATTGGCTCCATTTAATTGGGTATTCCAAAACTCAATACCCTATGATTTCAAGATCAATTTGGTATTCAATTATGAAGATATGAATATGATAGCGAAAATAGGATTAGCAAATTACTAGAACTTTTCACAATTGTTTTATGCTTTATATAAAATGCTCATGTTATATTTCATAATATTTTTAACAAGTTCATTTTCTGACTGATTTTTGATTATTTACGACTGTTATGTTTCAAATCAGTTTCCCTTATGTATGACGCCATATTGCTTTCGAAGCGTCTATTGATACAGCTGGGACCTACTTATTGACGTCTCTGCAAAATAAACGGTCTCTGCCGGTCTGTAAAGACCATCAACCAGAGTAGACAAATCGACGGTCTCATGCTTTATTGATATGGCTAAGTCGGTCTTTCGAGACCAGGGACCGTCAAAGACCGGAAACCGTTGATTAGTTAGCATTGATTCGGGAATATTCGGATAGCATGCCTTCAATATAATTGGTCCAGAACAACTAGCATACGACAGATTAACTTTACGGTGATGAAAATGACAATACGCATGAGTTTTTAAGACAATTGCATATTTTATTTTTTTAAATGGGATATGATACGTATTCTTAAATCAATTGCGTATTTTATAAAATTAATTGCGTAAATACGCAAATACCCACCTTATCTGTTGCTCTGGTTAAAGGTTAAAGAAAGGAGAGTAACAAAACTGTAATAATCCAAAAATAAGATAAAAATTTCTCACCGGAGCATTTCCTTGACCTTGACCTCCATTACTGTTGATGATGGTATAGGGGGCATTAGTTGCCTGGAGGATTCTTTCCTCTATGTCTATCAGAAACTGGGAATATCCAGTTGTGTCAAAACCCTGATCACTCTACAGCCCACAACATTGTTCTTCACAAATTTGGGGTCCCTTGCATGTAGCTTTAAGGATATAGGCAACACCAGGTACTCCAGGGACTAGAAATTAATAAAAGAAAAAAGTTCAAAAACCAAAATAGGATTCTAGTTTTGACATTTTTCCAAAACGTTTATTCAGCAAGCTTGTCATATTTTAACAATTAGCCTGTTGGCAGCAACTTCAGGGTTCCCACAAAGAACAGAAAATTATGACAATTTAACCAAAATTCAATCATTTGACCCTGATGCCAGATGGTCACGGTCATGTTAAAGCTCAAAGTCAAGGTCAGTTCAACCTTTTTGAAGGTGTAATCCAAAAGGTTGTTTTGTCCAAGCATGAAAATTATTAATTTATTATTTACCATGTTATAGTCAAATATATCAACAAGAGGGCAATGATGGCTCTGAAGTCGCTCACCTGTATATAGGCCCCCTGGAGCGGGGCCAGTTTAAACCCCAGGGCTTTTATTTGAACAAACTTGGTAGACACCCATTAGAAGATGTTTCATGCTAAACATCTAAGGTCTAGCTTGTTGGGTTTTTTAAAAGAAGATTTTTTAAGTTTTTTCTTTACACATATTTAAAAACAATGACACCCCTGGGGCAGGGCCAGTTTTGACCCCAGGGCTTTTATTTGAACAATCTTTGTAGACACTTCCTGGAAGATGTTTCATGCTTAATATCTAAACTCTAGCTATTCGGGTTTTTTCGAAGAAGATTTTTAAGTTTTTGCTATACACATATAAGGAAAATCAATGTCCCCCAGGGCGGGACCAATTTTGACCCCAGGGCTCTTATTTGAACAAACTTGGTAGACATCCATTAGAACATGTTTCATGCTAAATATCTTAGCTCTAGCTCTTTGGGTTCTTTAAAAGAAGATTTTTAAGTTTTTACCATATGCATATAGGAAAAATCAATGACCCCCTGGGGCGGGGCCAATTTTGACCCCAGGGCTTTTATTTGAACAAACTTGGTAGACACTCACTAGAAGATGTTCCATGCCAAATATCTAAGCTCTATCTCTTTGGGTTATTTAGAAGAAGATAATTAAAGTTTTTTCTTTTGGTTGCCATGGCAACCAGAGTTCTACATGGAATTAAATTCTTTGAACAATTTTCAAAGGTGACCACCAAAGGAACATTCCTGTGAAGTTTGGTTGAAATTGGCTTAGTGGTTTATGAGGAGATGTCATTTAAAGTAAAAGTTTACAGACGCCGGCCGGACGCCGGACAAAAAGCGATCACAAAAGCTCACCCTGTCACAAAGTGACAGGTGAGCTAAAAATCAGTGAAAATTCATTAATTTCACCTTCAAGGTCAAAGTCATAAATGAGCCATGGTCAATTTGAGTTTGATATACATAAAGGTCATATCCTAATAATGTGTTTTAATATGAAGACGATCGCTCATTAATAACAAAGTTATTGCCAAAAATGGCAAAAAAAAAATCAATAATTTTACCTTCAAGATCAAAGTCATTTATGAGTGAAGGTCTGTCTAGTTAACTAATAAAGGTCTATTCTCAAAGATTGTTGTTCAAGTAAGAAGACATTTCATTCAAAAGTTAAAAAGATATACAGAAGCACAATATGAAATCAAGGGCCAGCTTAATGTGAACAATTTTGTCACCAAGGAAATTTTTGTGTACAATTGTTTCAAAATTGAACCAGTGGTTAAAATGTTGTAAATATGTTATTTTCTAATTTTAGCAGTCTGGCAGCCATTTTATTAAACAGTTCAACCTGTCACTATTCTCAAAAAATAGAGAAAATCAAAACATCACAAAAAATACTGATCAACAGTACATATAAGAAAACTCAATGACCCCTGTTGCCAAGCCAATTTTGGAGCTAGGGGTTTCATTTGATCAAACTTGGTAGGCATCCACTAGAAAGTGTTTAAAGTTTAACAAATTTTGCAAAGTGGTTTAGGAGGAGAGGTTGTTTGAAGAAATTGTTGACGCATGGATGCACAGACAGACGCACAGACAATGGGCCATCACAGAAGCTCACCAGTTGAGGAAGATTTGTCCTTAGGTGAACTACAAAAAAATTGTCAGTTTTTTAATGAAACTATAATTATCTTCATATTGTGGCCACTTATAGTGTGTATGGTTTTAATCATTACATATGAGCCGTGTCATGACAAAACCAACATAATGCATTTGCACCCAGCTTCCAAACCCTATAAAAAGTAGGGAAACTGATAGCGAACAGCATGGATCCTGATAAGACTGCGCGGATGGGCAGGCTGGTCTGGATCCATGCTGGGTGCAAACCAATTATGTTGGTTTTGTCATGATGCGGCTCATATTTACTTTATGTGACGTCAAACCTTGTTTATTCTATATTTATGAAGAGACTGTGAAGCACTTTTATCAATTTTTTTTTAAATCAAATTTAAAATACTTATATTCATATTCTTTTAAATTGCTGGTTAAAACAATTTAGATAAGATAGACTGGCAGGACATTTTCACCCTATCACCAGGATTTGATAATTTCAGTCCCCAGGGTCTGATACTTTCAGTTCCCAGTCTGAATATGAATAAGAGGGCCATGATAGCCCTAGATTGCTCACCTGACCCATAGAACTCATCCAAACAATTACCTAGACAAGCATTCTGACCAAGTTTCATGACAGGTGAGTCAAAAATGTGACCACTAGAGTGTTAACAGGGATTATCCATATTTGAGCAGTGTGACCTAGTTTTTTACCCAGGTGACCCATATTCCAACTTGACCTAGAAATCATCAAAATAAACTTTCAGATCAATTTCCAGGATACTTTGATCAAAACAGTAGCCACTAGAGTGTTAACAAGATTTTTCTATTTTTAGCTCCGGTGACCTAGTTTTTCATGTGAGATGACCCATATTCGATCTCATTCAAGCAATTACCTAGACAAGCATCCTGACCAAGTTTAATGATAATTGAGTCCGAAATGTGACAACTAGGATGTAAACAAGGTTTTTCTATTTTTAGCTCCGGTGACCTAGTTTTTCATCCGAGATGACCCATGTACGACCACCTCCGAGCTATCAACTAGATAAGCATCCTGACAAAGTTTGATGATGATTGAGGCAAAAATGTGACAGCTAGAGTGTTAACAAGGTTTTTCTATTTTTAGCTCCAGTTACCTAGTTTCATCTGAGATGATCAATGTTCAAACTCATCCAAGCTATCAACTAGATAAGAATCCTAACCAAGTTTGATGATGATTGAGGCAAAAATGTTACTGCTAGAGTGTTAACAAACAAGTGTGGATGGATGACGGACATTCAACAATTCTAAAAGCTCACCCTAAGATTCATAAACTTCAGCCCAAGCCTAAGTCTAACACCAGTACTAATTGGTTATTTTGTATTATCTGTTGGATAAATAATAATTATTATGTAATTAGTCATAATTACACAAAAGTCTATATTTTGTTTCTTTGTTTGTTTGTTTCATTTTACGCCTTTTCCCAACAGTATTTCAGTCATATAGGCGGGTAGTTTCCTAACCATTGTTCTTGGAGAGTTACACCATAACTAGACTGCCTCCCTCCGTGCTAAACTACCAAAGCATCTCCCAGAGATAGAACCCACGCCAGAGAGGTAAATGGATTAGAAGTCATCGACTCTAACCCCTCGACCAAGGAGACAGTTCAAAAATCTATATAAAAGTATATATAATAAATATATATATATATATATACATGTATATATATAGAGAGAGAGAGAGAGGTGACGAAGTTTCTATAATTAAAATACTTACTATCTATTCAAACATTTTTTTTGTAACTGAGCCTTCCTTCAAATTGCTAGAACTGGTAACCTTGAATTTGACAACCATAGCAATAGTCATGACATTGACTATTCTATTCCTGTAAAATACAAATATTTATTAATACACTTTATTTTACAATTTATAAAATCATTACACAGCATAACATGCATATAAAACTAAAAGATTCAACCAGGTTTAAATGCTCTTTTGCATATAAACCAAACTGTTGTAATGCTATATGCACAATATGGCTGTATGTTCCATCAACAACAATTAGTCTGTTAATTCACTCACCTCTTGCAATATTTTTTTTTAATTCTAAATTTATAGAGCGTTCTTATAATAGAGGTGTGTATATTTAAAGTTTGAAGTAGATACATTAAGAAAAAGGAAGTTTCTTAAAAAAAGAAATAAAAAAAATTATAATTCAAATTCTAAGTACAAGGGGGTAATTCTGATAATTTTGGTACTAGAGTAAAGAACCTAGTCCAGGCTTTCTACTGCCTCTACCAAAAAAACTAGGGAAAAAGTAGGGCATATTTTTACCAAAAAGTAGGGCAAAGTAGGGATTTCTGATGTTAAAAACTAGGGATAAAGTAGGAATTTCTTACCGTTTTAGTTAAGAATTAGCAAAACATACCATCACCGAGACCACATCAGGCTGTGTGTATCTTCAGTTCAGTCCATGCTTGAAAGACAGGCACCTCATAGGCAGAATGTTGCTGAATGTTTTGCCAAGGCACCATGAGCAGAGCTGCATCAGTACTAAGGGTGTAGTACTTAAGTACCAGTACCAGTACTTGCCAAGTTTTGCAGTACCATTTCCAGTACCAGTACTTGATTTTAGCTTGGTACTGCAGTACCAGTACTTTTTTTGGGGAAGTAATTAAGTACCAGTACTAATACTTTTATATATTCATCAAAGTTTGAATAAATACACAGTGTCATTCAAAATAATTGCAAACATTATTCAACAAAGAAATAAAATCATTTACTTTAAAGTTGACATTACATTTTTACAACTTAAATGAACAAACATACTTTTTACAAACAATAATCATCATATATTCATGTCATATGTTATTGTTTAGTTACCAGTCAACTGTAATACAATGCAATAATCTTACATTTTAAACCCACCAGTCTTTTTGTTGCCTTTTACACCTTCACACCTCTGTTCAATTTATACCAAAGTAAATAACTTTTTTATGGTGCTAACAATATCACTTGAAATATGATTATTTAGAATAGAAGTAATTAATTAGTGTTTATTTTGCTCCTGTTTTTACTAGTAAATACAAAGTAATAAGATTGCAATAAGGATATTTTACCAGTAAAGAGTTATTGACTCTGTTTATCTCAATTTAATTTTACTTTAAGTCTTTGGTGCTTTTTTATGATGAATAATATGTTAACATTTGAAGGAATATTGCAGCAAATTATTTATAGATTTGATAACTTACTTTTTCACAAAAATAAAATAATACATGGAATTTACATCTTTACTTTATGAGTAAAAATAATGACATTTTTATCAAAACCAAAAATACTGCCTAGTAATGCAGTAGCAGTACCATTTTTTTAAGACAGTAATGCAGTACCAGTACCTGAGTAGTAGCAAAATTTTGTAAAAGTAATTCAGTATCAGAACCAGTACTTGCAAAATTGCTCCAGTATATACTGCAGTACCAGTACCAGTAATGCAGCTCTGACCATGAGTCTTTCAAGGATGGACATCACAAGGAGACACTAACACACCTTAACTACTCATCTATTGCAACTGAAAATACAACTGAAATACCATTTTAAATATCTTCTTTTTTTCATTTCATTTCAAAATGAAAAAGTAGGGATAATAGGGCTATTTCAGAAAAAAGTAGGGCAAAGTAGGGATCAAAAGGAAAAAGTAGGGAAAAGTAGGAAAAGTAGGAAAAGTAGGGACCAGTAGAAAGCCTGCTAGTCACATATAATATGCTTGATGATCATAAAAATATTTCAAGTCTGAAGAAAATACCTAAAGGAATGAAGAAGTTATAGTGAAAAAGATTTTACTCTGTAAAAATTAAATGCAGTTGCCAATGCTGAATCAATAGGACAGCTCTCAATATGCTCCCTGTAAGGCTTCCAATGTTGTGTATAATCTACATAATGCAATCTATCCATATTTAAAATTTCACAAAAATATTTCTATACTTCTTGAATTTATCACAATTGTTATTTTAGCTATATTTTAAGTCAACTTGTTGCCATAGCAACAAAACCTTTAAACATAGGAAGGATCAGTGACAATATTTTTCCGCATTCCCTTCCAAAGTTATTCAAAGAATTTGATTCTATACAGAAACCTTGGAAACCTTTAGGAATTATTAAGATCAGTGACAATATTTTCCCACATTCCATTTCATAGAAAAAAAGTTAATTTGTATAACTATGATTATCATGTATAGGCTAAAGTTTATAAGTATTTACAAAATTAAATTGGTCAGGCGCGCACAGCCACGTGACAAATTTTTTTATGTTAATCGAAATATATAATAAACTTAAACCAGCTTACAGTGTTTTAAATTATTTTTTATAAACAGTAGATTTACTACACCGATTAACAGTTTGTTGATTTACCAAAGTAAATATTATGTTACTATTCATTTGAAATACTGCAATCCTTTTGGACAAAAAAATAATTTCGAACACTTAACAAGTTAGAAGTACAGGTAGCCATCCAATCTGTACTTTGCATTTTAATTAAATATCATATTTTAGCATTTTAATCTTTTAAGCAATATGTTTGTGTTCAACAGTGAACTATGATGCACGACATTTTCTATCATCTTGAAATAAGTTAAAAGGTGGTGTGAAATTCTAAAATCAGCACAATTCTGATGAAAAATTGAAATAAACAAAAACCTTTTCAACAAAAAGAAATTTAGTTACTGTTACTTACTTTCCCATGAATCGGGAATAACAACTGTTTATAGGATGAATTAAGTGACACTAACTATAATTTATAGGAAAAAAGACGGAAGGCATTCTTTTCCGAATCTAAATAAGCATTTAATAACCAGCTTTTTCCCTTAGGAAATTAAAGATGACTTCTAAATCCTTTGATACTTAGACCCACTTTTACATTCCCCTGTGACCTTGACCTTTGACCTCAAAAGCAATAGGGGTCATCTACTCAGCATAACTAACGTCCATGCCAAATATAAAGACTGTGGGTCAAAGGAATCTTAAGTTATTGGGAGGACAAGCTATTTGAAGTCAAGGCCCCTGTGACCTTTGTTTCATTTTACGCCTTTCCCCCAACAGTATGTCAGTCATATATGCGGGTAGTTTACTAACCATTGTTCCTGGAGAGTTACACCAGTAATAGATTACCTTCGTCTGTGCTAAACTACCAAAGCATCTCCAGGGGATTGAACCTACTCCAGAGGGGTAACTGGATTAGAAGTCATCAACTCTGACCTGTGCCCTCAAAATCAATAGGGTTCATCTACTATTCATGACC
The DNA here is from genome assembly GCF_026571515.1 of Ruditapes philippinarum. NCBI lineage: Eukaryota > Metazoa > Mollusca > Bivalvia > Venerida > Veneridae > Ruditapes > Ruditapes philippinarum. The sequence goes on along the minus strand of NW_026858661.1, from coordinate 3,137 downwards.
AATCCAACTACCAAATATGAAGACTTTGGGTCAAAAGATTTTTAAGTTATTGTCGGACAATGATAAACCGAAGGACTGCCAGACGAAGAGATGGTTGGACTTCCGGATGGACAAGCTGATTCCAGAATACCCCCTTACAACTTCGTTGTGAGGGGATATAAAAAGTAAATAGAAGAAAAAAGGACTCACATTGACTTCTCTACTAAAATTAATAGGGGTCTTTTACCTAATATGGACAATCATCCTATGAAGTTTGAACATTGTGGGTCAATTGGAACTTAAGTTATGCTCCGGAAACTGTTTTCAGTATTAAGGTCATAGTGACCTTAACCTTTAACCTTTTGACCCCAAAATCAATAGGGGTCTTCTACCCAATATGGGCAATCATCCTATGAAGTTTGAACATTGTGGGCCAAATGGAACTTAAGTTATGCTCCGGAAACCAAATTGCTAACAGACGGACGGACGGACAGACAGACGGACGCCAGGGGGTATAACATAATATGCCCTTTCGGGCATATAATAAAAATAACAAGGGTGCCATAGTCACAAAATACGCCCGTTTACGAAAAAGCTTTAGATGGAGATGGGGGCATTATGGATAAGTGTTATCTAGCAAGCAAGTTTTTATTCCTGGCACTGTGTTGTTAAATGAACCTTAAAACAAATCAATAGGGAAGATATGCACAGAATGTGTGACCTTGACCTTGGTCGCAGGGACCTGAATTTTATGCACGGCACTCAGCCTCACAATGATGAACATTTGTGCCAAATTATATTGAAATCCCTCTATGCATGTAGAAGTTTTGCTCCAGACAAGTGTTTTTCTATGAGCTCTAACTGTGACCTTCACCTTTGACCTAGAGACTTGGTTTATGTGCAGGGCACTACGTCTCATGGTGGTGAACAATTCTATAAAAGTAACATTAAAATTCCTCCATGCATGTAGAAAATATGCTCCGGACAACATCTGGATATTTAATCATCTCCAGTGACCTTGACCTTGCAAATATTAACCTAAATTAAATGTGTAACACCTGTAGTCATGATAGTTACCATTTGTGCTACAATCCATCAATAAATGATGACTAAATGGTCCCTATAACCATCTTCAAATTTTTATCTGAACTTTGACCTCTATGTGTAACCTTGACTTTGGTCGCAGGGATCTGAATTTTGCATGCGACACTCAGCCTCACAATGACAAAATCTGGATATTTCACCATCTTTAGTGACCTTGACCTTGCATATATTGACCTAAAGTACATGTGTCACAGCCGTAGTCATTATAATGACCATTTGTGTTACAATCCCTCAATAAATGATGATTAAATCGTCCCTATACACATCTTCATATTTTTATCTTTTTTTAAACGGGCGTATAAAAAGTACATGTAATTTAATAACTAAAAAATTCTGATTTAAGATTTTATTCTAGGGAAATACATTTCATTACAATTCTTAATCTTTGAATGAGCTGAACTGATATTTACTTGAAAATTAAAATATAATTAAATTTCTATGAGAAAGTATTTACATTTGATAAGGTAATTACTGTATGATCTTTATGAACAAATACCAAGTCTACAGAACACCATAGTTATCACAGTTAAGAATCTTGACCAATGAATGAAACATGTGTAAATAAATGTTACATTCTTTAGAACATACTCAAGTCCAAGAAAGAGGATTATTTCATGCCCTTTGATTAAATTCTATTTTTAGAATTGAAAGTGAAAATAAATCAAGGGAGTAATTGTGTAAGTCATTTATGAACAAAGTAATAACTTTGTTGTCTCCCTTTGATTAAATTCTATTTACAAAATCTGGATATTTCATCATCTTTAGTGACCTTGACCTTGTATATATTGACCTAAATTATATGTATCACAGCCATAGTCTTGATAATGACCATTTGTGTTACAATCCCTCAATAAATGATGACTAAATGGTCCATATACACATCTTCATATTTTTATCTGAACTTTGACCTCTATGTGTGACCTTGACCTTGGCCGCAAGGACCTGAATCTTGCACGCGACACTCCGCCTCACAATGGTGAACATTTGTGCCAAGTAATATTGAAAATCCCTCTATACATGTGGAAGTTTTGCTCCGGACAAGCATTTTTCAATGAGCTCTAAGTGTGACCTTGACCTTTGACCTAGAGACCTGGTTCATGTGCGCGACACTGCTCCTCATAGTGGTGAACATTTATATGAAGTTTCATTAAAATCCCTCCATACATGTTGGAGATATGCTCCGGACAAAATTGGACGCCGCCGCGCCCGCCCGCCCGACCGCCCGCCCGCCGACCGCCAGGGGCGTTCCCATAATACGTCCCGTTTTTCAAACGGGCGTATAATAAAAAATATAAAGAATATAACAGATTTGGAAACATTATACAGTGGAACCTGTCTAATCAGAACTCGTCCGGACCAGAAGAAAAGTTCGGATTAGAAAGGTTTCCGGATTAGAACTATTAGAACTGAGGTTTCCGATTCAGAAGGTTCTTTTACATGTTTTTTCATGATACATGTATTTGCAAAATAGTTTAGGGAAAGAAAACGGGAATGCATTTTAAATTGCACTTAGATATTTTATTTTTGCAGTCTCTTATCGTTCATTCTAATACATGAGAATACAAAAATAAAGAATTGAAAATAAATAAATAAGCAAAAAAAGTTATGTTCTCAAGGGTTAAGTTAACCTACGATGTAAAACAGGAGGTGGAGACATGATTAAATATTCGTATCAGCATTTGTCAATTGTTGTTTACTCTTATCCGATTCAGCGATTATCCGAATTCACTGACAGTCTCTATTAATTTTCATTGCTTAATCACGTATCATTGAATCCATTACAAAGGATTAAAAGATATTTTTATTGCATTATATCAAAATATTTATTGAAGGGGACGAAAAACAATCAATTAAGCAATAATAGAAGATATGATCAAGCTAGGTGTAATTTTCAAACCTTCGCAGATCATACGTTTCAACCCATTAATCAAGTGAAATAACACATCAGTTTGTTGTATGTTTACACCTGCAAGATGTGCGATTATTTGTTATTTTTAAAGAAGGTGTGACATTTGGCAAAATCTGTTCGGATCCGAGAGGTAAATTTTAGAGTA
>NW_026858660.1:0-23872 GCF_026571515.1 Ruditapes philippinarum | reverse complement strand
GTGTATTGTCCATATTGTCCTGTGATAATAATTTGGTCTTAACGGTACTTAAGAAAGTCCAATAAAGGGCACCGGTGATTCTGCATATCATTTGAGATTGAAAGTGTCAACAACTATATGAGCCGTGTCACGACAAAACCAACATAGTGGGTTTGCGACCAGCATGGATCCAGACCAGCCTGCGCATCCGCGCAGTCTGATCAGGTTCCATGCTGTTCTCTTACAAACCCTATAACAAGTAGAGAAACTGCGCGGAGGCATGGATCCTGATCAGACTGCGCGGAGGCGCAGGCTGGTCTGGATCCATGCTGGTCGCAAACCCACTATGTTGGTTTTGTTGTGACGCGGCTCATATATAGTTTCATTCTAAAACAATTGTGTACCATCGTATAAAAGCTCGGCTGGTAAATCAACGTCAAAGTAAATTTTAATGATTTGCACTTATATGTTTGAACCCTTCGCTCTGCCCTGTTACTATTATGTTGTTGTTGTTGTTGTTTTTCTCCCTTGCCTTTTGTATGATCATTTGAATATACATGTATTTGGTTCTTATATACAAATTTCTACTTCTATTTTTTGTTGTTGTTTTTTTTATTTCATTTTTGTTCCACTCTTTATAAAGAAACTTATTACATTCCAAGTGATTTTTTCTTTTTATTTAACATTATAAAAATCACACACTACGATTACGAAATATTAATAATTTCATTAATTTGAATGTATGGATCACTTTATTACATTTCTGATAATGCTTTTTCCTGATAAACTTAAGACAACTGCATATCAACCCGTGTACAAAATTATTCTATCTCTTGCATATGCAACTACATCTATTTGTAACAAAACTGGTCAAATAAGAATAAGATACATAAAACACTCACTAACTATGATACGAGCATCTAAATGCATGAAACAACACTGACACGGATGCTCTGCCTACTGATGAAAATATGACGTTTTACTTTGTGTTTCATTTATTAGGCTTCAGTCTGCCTTACCTATGTTTTCGCATTGTTATTATTTTAAAGTAAATATAGGCTCAAGTTACCGTCCTGGGAAAGTACTTCGGCAAAAATGCCCCCAGGTTAATATTTGAAAACAACGTGTGAAATATATCTTCAATATTTAATGCATATAAAACGTTTTTGAAACGTTTATGTTTTGCAAAATTAAAATAATTCTGTTATATACATAGATGATAAGTAGAAAAAACTTTAAACTCAAAATTTTCCAATAAGTTATATATTATCCTTTTAAAATTTCAAAGCGGACTTAAAAAGTCGTAAACTGATAACCCGCTTGGTTTGCGTTACAATTGTTGTATATAAACTAATTCAAGTCATAACTTTGAAAATTAGCCTCCTTATTTATAACATAAGGCAATGGCATATTTTTTTCAGTCTGCCCTTAAATAAAAGGGCGGATAACTCTTTGTCCCTTTCTCGTAAGAGAAGGGGAATCCTGTGATGCGTGTATGTGGTCGCACGGTCATTTTTCTTCAAATATGTCCTCGATGCATGTATGTGGTCGCATGGTCGAAAATCTCTTATATTATGACAACGTTTACAAAGGCGTTTTGGTCCCGATTTTAAGATCCGAATTAGGAGAAATAAAATATCATAAGGGGTTGAAAAATAAATCTCATTTAGGAGGAGCTTCAAAAGACTAAGTACAGAATAAAAAAGTTTTTAAAACTTCTTATATGCAATAATGCAAAATTCTTTTGAACCCTTACGCTTTTTGCAATGTTATCAGGAAAGGTCACAGTACCGAGTCTTTTAAAGCCCAACAGTCACCTCCCTTTTGAACCCTTACGCCATTTGCAATGATTTTGAGCTCAACAGTAATCTTCCTTTTGAAACCTGACACCATTTGCAATGTTATCAGGGTAGGTCACTCTAACCGTTTCTTTTAAAGCGCAACAGTCACCTCCCTTTTAAACCCTTACGCCATTTGCAATGTTATCAGGAAAGGTCACTCTAATCATTTTTTTTAAAAACGCAACAGTTACCTCCCTTTGAAACCTTACGCCATTTGCAATGTTTTCAGGGGATGTCATTCTAACTTACTCTTTTTTAACGCAACAGTAACTTCCCTTTTGAACCCTTTCGCCATTTGCAATGTTTTCAGAGGAGGTCACTATAACTGACTTTTGTTAGCGCGACAGTCGCCTCCCTTTAAAACCTTACACCCTTTGCAATCTTTTCAGGAAAGGTCACTCTAATCAACTCTTTATGTGTGAAACAGACAGTTACCTCCCTTTGAACCCATACGCCATTTTTGAACCCTTATTCCATTTGCAAAGTTATCAAGGGAGGTCACTCTTAATAGCTCTTTTTTAAGCGCAACAGTTACCTCTCTTTGACCCTTATGCTATTTGCAATGTTTTCAGGGGAAGTCACAATAACGGACTCTTTTTATTGCAACAGTAACCTCCCCTTTTAACCTTACGCCATTTGCAATATTTCATGGGAGGTCACTCTTAATAGCTTATGGTATTGAGCGCAACAGTTACCTTCCTTGAACCCTTACGCCAATTGCAATGTTATCAGGGTAGGTCACTCTTAATACGTCATTTTATTGAGCGCAAAAGTTATCTTCCTTTGAAACCTCAGGCCATTTGCAATGTTATCAGGGGAGGTCACTCTAAATAGCTCTTTTTAAGCGCTACAGTTACCACTTTTTGAACCCTTACGCCATTTGCAATGTTTTCAGGTGAGGTCACTCTTATACCGACTCATTTTAGCGCAAAAGTTACCTCCTCTTTGAACCTTTACGCCAGTTGTAATGTTTTCATGGCTCATGCGGTAAAAGGTTAAGGAAAGAAGAAGGTATAATTTTGTTTTCAGAAATCCGGAAACGGACACATATATGGTAGCTCTCTTAGTATAATCATAGGAAAACATGTACAACAGATGTGATAATGAAAAATATTGGACCTTTAACAGTTATTTTATCGCACCAAAACCCAGCGTACACTTAAATATCTTGACCTGTAAGCGTCTATGTATAACGGAACACAAAGGTACTTGTTATGCATAACCCTTACAGTCAACCACACAAAATCAGTTGCCGTCAGTTTACCTTCAATAACTTTTTTAATTATGAATTCAAGCCTCTGTAATTTTGATGAAATGTACAATTGTTATCGAAGATTTATTAAATAATTAATATAATACACTCACCCTGACGTGTATTTACACAAATTAATCCGTCATTATTCCGTATCGCATTATTTCACCCCGCTTAAAGAAGTATCACACCGCCATATGTTCGACCCCCTGCTATTTGTTAACTTGGATTGTCGAAACATTGACATAGAATTCATTGCATTAAAACATTGCGGCAATGTTGTTAAGTTCACAAAAATCTTTTAGTGCAAAATACATTTTTAGTCGTGATGTTATGTTTTATTTCATTTTGGGTTATGATTTGTCCGCTTACATTTGTATTGGTGCGGGACCACAATTCCAGAGTCAGTAAGACTGTCCATTGCCAAATAAGAAAGCCACAGGCAATCTTGTGACTACTGACATTTTCATTTTCATTTTATCAGTTACAATTTAATCAGGAAATGAACTTATTGACGTCAACAACAAAACATTGCGTCACAAGAAATGCAGATAAACTTTAAAGCATAAGTCAATTTACATGAATTCAAGTAAAAATTAACATGTTATATGCCACGCTGTTTATGACTGATTTTGCATTATTCATCACCATAATTCTACTGCGTGACTAACGCAGTAAGGGCTACTTTTTCGTATTTTGACCTCTGTTTTGGTAATGTACATGGATAATGTCAGCGCCGTTTGCAATGTGTAAGTTTCTTTTTTTGTTCACTTCACAAAATTTTACTTTTAAATACATTTTCAAAATTGTCATGGAAACTAGCATGAATCTGGTAGCATGCTGCTTTAATTTGTATTCAAAGGGTATAATTACATATTCGTAAATTTTAAAAAATGTAAATTTAAAGCCATATACATGTGGTATTCCATTCTTGCTTTTGTTATTTAAATGCTAGTTTAAATATAGAAATCAACTCAAGTTTCAAGTTAAAAAAAAATATAATTCAATAACTGATGAAATGGTATTAAACAGGGAAGAAATTATCGTAAAATGTTATTTTTAAAAATGCTGAAAGTCATTTAGAGCTAAATGAAGCAAAAGACAGAGAGAAAATATATTCAAATGAAAAGGAACTATTTAAGTTGGTGCAGATTAGAAAATGGTAATTTGCTGTTACTTGTTTTCATTCAAATGAAACATGCTAACATCTTGTCTCAAAAGTAAAATAAGAATGAAGCAGTTGCTTGAAAATGTGATGGGTTTGCATACAATTTCCATAAAATGCATTATTTCCCTTACAAATTGCTCGTATTTTACAATTCACAAAACCAAATGGTGTGTCTTTTTGGAATATCAATTGCTTTGTTGTTATTTCCAAGCTGTGTTTATTACTGGTTTGATGCGTCATTTTTTCTTAAATAAAAAAGACCTGGTGTGCAGATTGCGATCATTAAATGAGATTTTGTTTCATTTTGTTTCTGGTTAGAGAGACTTCACTGAGGGGAATATGCTAAAATATAAATTTAAATTTTAAAAACAAAAAAGTAATATACATTGAATAGAATTGGAAATCATTTTTTTTGTTGTTGTTTGTTTGTTGTTTTTTGTTTTGGTTCAGTTCTTGGCCCAATTTAATTTAAACGGTTTTTTTATTATTGGATCACTTTTCAAAATCAAATAATGATTATTCTAAAACAATGCAGTGGGCAGATTAACTGAAATTTGGCGCACAAGTTATTGGTCTAGACCTTCATCAAAATTAATAGTATATAAATTTCAAAAATAAATACCAGTCACGTTCTGTCAAAAATCTCTTTGGAGTTCTTTTAAAACACAAGCATCACAAAGCATCACATACACTAATCGATTTATATAAATTCAGTGACCAAATTAAGTTAAAATTATCAAGCAGTTACTTTACCGAGACCGTTTCCAAAACAGATAAAAATTGTGTCCATTATAAGTCCTTGATACGTTTAAAAGAAGCACAAGACTAGGTGTGTTTTGTTTGTTTGTTTGTTTGTTAGTTTGTTTGTTTTTCCCCTTCAGTTTATCGTTTGTGTGGTATCTCAAATTTACATGTCAACTATGTAAGCCCCTCATTAAATCATCTTTAACTGTTTTGCCACCATTGTCTGTGAACAAATCATTGAACATTGCTCGACAATTTGGACATCAAAGATATTTAGATGACTTGATATTTAAGTGACAAAATGAAACAATCATTATACTTTATAAATTGGTACAATTAAAGTAATGAGTAGCAAGTTATGAAATCGTAAAAGCACGGAATACAGAAGAGTTATTGACTTGACTGCAGCTGATACAATGAAAAGGAGAATGTTGGTCATCAAGTTCAACACCTATAGATATAATGATCTGCAAGTTATGAAAACGTAAAAACACGAACTATTACAAACTTATTGACTTGATAGTAACTGATATAATTGAAAAGGAGAATGTTGGTCGTCAAGTTAAATAAATACCCACTTGACTGGACTGTAGACTCGTCATGTTTTATAAGATACTACATAATCTAGTTGCAATTAATCGCCCACCATATATCCAAGTCCCACCTATATAGGTTAACCAGACATATGCAACCCATATCCCAACGTCAAATACAGGGGGTTCCTTTGTCTACCATAAGTACTCTTTCTTCCCTCATAGCATTGAACTATGGAATAAACTCCTTAGCTACATGTTCATTGCCACCCTGCACAACTCAAAAGGGCAGTAGTAGGGTTGCAGTATTAGTCTTGCTTCCAGTGTTTTTAACTATTTTATCCTTAGTCTTCTTCTTTTACTATTAACATTTTAATCGTGACTAAATTATAAATTTCCAGTCTCACCTTCCTGGCATGTTTTTTAATTACTGGACTATTTTGCTTTTCTTTCGCCTTTTATTACTAATAATCCGACGAGCAATTAATAGAAGGATTGGCAGTGTTCAGAGATAGAGATACCTAAATGTATAAAAAGGTGTTTTGAACTACAGTCCAGTGCTTTTGTTCCATATTCGTTTATAAATTATGACTTATTGAAAGTTTTATTTTTAATGCAATCAAAAGAAACCTGCATGCAATAATTTATTTTTTTCTTGACATATTTTATAGTTCTGATAGCAGTGTAAAAGTTTTTGTTGTCTGTCTTTCGTGTATAATACGTGTATAATACGAACTAGTGTTACACATAGTTTTTTTTAAAGTTAGGGAATAAAGTGTTTGAAGAATTTAGGAAATAGAGTTATTGAATCACGGACTTTAAATAAACAAAATAACTGCTCAGTATATTTTTCCTACTCAGCCATCATTTAGATCCATTGGATTAATATGAAATGTATCTTCGATGTAAATCCAGCAATAGTTGTATTTGTTGATATATTAAGAATTTGATACATGATCAGGCAAGGAAAATATCAAAAGAATTAGTTTGATTGATAAATGAAAATATACTTCCTCCCGATGTAATTATTAAAATAACCATGCTCTTTAAATAAAGGTAAATTTCACCGTTATTGTAAAATATAGATTTGATACTGATAAATCACTGACTAATAAAAAATGCCCATGTATCGGTTAACATTTTAGCTAGTGAGATAAGTGATTTAACACATTCAATCAAAGTTTAAGAAATAAAGGTGTATTATCGTTGTGATCTATAATCAGGTTATACATATTGGAGTTTCTCACTTTCTGTTTATATGAAGCATCATTACTGGAGCTGATGTAGTAAATACATCTGAGCATAAACGTCAAATATCGATAAAAAGCTATATTTTTAAAGAAAATTCTTGGAGCGACATAGAGGGTGACTTTTTTTTAACTAGGCTGCTAACTAGCAGACACCGCCTTAGAGAATATGGGTATACATGTACATCTAAAATAATCCATTTAATATAAATACATCTTTAAAATAATCAGTCTTTTACGTTTATTATAGAAAAACATGTCCGCAGCAATTTATCTAGGATAATCCATATAAAACCAAGCCAGATCGTAGACCTTCAAGTAATATTTTTTATTTGACTCACTGTACATTAAATCAAGGATTTAATTGAAGATGTGTTAAAATTCACCAATGACAGAAATAGAACTTAAAAGGACCCTGCCCATGAATATTTTCTATGTAAACTTACGGTTAAGGTACGGACTATTTACGAGACTAATGTGCATCCAGAAGCTTGACAAAAAAATAATGTATGCGTCCATATAACAAGGAGTATACTTTTCTGCAGACGCTGAATTTCGTTGATCTTTTTACAGTTCATCAAAAAATAAGGCAAGGTATACGAGGGACACTTTAACAATTATTGCTGTAGAGTTAGTTTTTATTTAAATGTAAAAGAAAAACTTAATTAGATTTGAAAGCACACAAGACACCGAAATTTAGCACCATTCACCTTTTCATGTTCATCATCATGATCATTAAATTCCCCCTGCTACAGAAAAAAGTCTTGGCAATGTAGACAAATTAGCATTCTGTAGCAGATGCTTAAATCAGAGACATAGATCTGCTGAAATGTAGTATATACTGTGCTCCTCTTAGTTCACAGTACTTAACACTTTAAAACAGTAAAGAACACAAACAATAAACTTACACAACAAAAACTGTTATAAACTGTATCATTTAGTCATTTTTCTGCTATATGACACAAGGAAACAACAATATATTCAATCAAAATTAGTTTTAATTTGTCAGATGTAAACCGTGTGTCGGCCATTTTGAAAACAGTATGTCATCATTTACCTCGCGGTAATGGTGATTTATTTCAGTTTTTTCATGTTTCAGTTAAAATTTCTTTAAGTTATTTTGCATAATTTTAAATATTAAAAGTATCTTTACATTGTAACTCAAAATTCATTTTTTCAACAAACAAGAACATTTAGAAAATGATGATTGTTTCAGACATATGCACAAATTTAATGGACTTTTGTTGTTTTTTGCAGAAGTTTGTAAAATGTTGTTCAGTTTTACGTAAAAATCTATAGATTTAGATTATTTTGCACAAAAACTTTGTTGTTAAGGTGTTTGAATAAAATATGTCAATTATGACCAATTATAACAATGGTCACATGAAAATATGCCATTACCGTGAGATAAGTGATGACGCGGAATAAGTGATGTTGAGTATACTAAAAATTCGCTTAACTAAATGCATTTTTTTTTTTTGAGTATTCCCATAAAAATCATCAAAAATATAGCAGGATTGCCAGGAATATATTCAATCAGAGACATACTGGTGATAACATAGTTATCTACATCTCTGATTCAATTTGTTAGATTCAAACAGTGACTGTGTACAAATGTATTTATCATTCTATAGATCTAATTAAAACAAAATCCTAAACTGTATTATGTTTGCTTTTGGCTTTGTCTGTTAACTAAAGTCATGCTTATATCGAAATATTGATGGTTTTATTAATCTTTTCTGATTAACTGAACATTGAAATTAAAGCATTTGTTTTATTTTTCACAGTGAGATATAAGAGATTTATCTTGTCAGGTATCAAGATAAAATAATCAATATATAATTTGTTAGAAAAAAACCCTTTCATTCTAACTTAGGACTTCTGTTTGATATAATATTTATGGAATTTATTGGTTGTCACCTTTTCCAAGCAATTTGATTCTGCAACTGTTTGTAATTATGGAAATTTCATGGCTGCCCAGTTAGCATGCGATAAATTACTTGAGAAAAGGCCAGGCAAAAATGATATTGGTTTCAGGATATTTTAGTATTAATCTAACTAATAAATTGATGTTAGCCATCTGTTATAGACAGACTCAGTACATGTACATGTATGTGTTTTTGCTTCCTTTTCTTTCAATTTTTTTTCTGTATTTTGTAATAACTAATATTCTTGTAGTAAAACCTTGTCACAGAAAAAAAGGTATTATCCAGCATAATTACATTGTGCTTGTTCAAGATAATTTGATTGCAACATAAAAAGAATATAACAGCTTTAATTCACATCAGGAAAAATACATGGAAAGAAATTATTTTAAATATAAATGGTACTTAATTTGACAACAAAAAAAGTATGGTTATTATTACTTACTTAAGTAAACATCATGATTTCAAACTTTCTTTTAGAATACAATTCTGTGTTTAAGTTTAGAATTCAACTTGAAAGCTATATATTTTACAAAAAATATCTAAAATATTTAAGAATTTTAAGTAAAATTATTGGAACAGTTTATAATACTGTTCTAATATCTATAACCATAATCAAATTGAGCATAACCTTTTCTTTAATTTTTTTTTTCAAAGTCAAAAAGTTTTCATCTTGGTCAGTAAAAGCATGGTTATTTTTTTTTCCAAGTCAAAAAGTTTTCATCTTGTTCAGTAAAAGCATGGTTTGCTGCCCTAGAAAACACTTAATTTTTATAGGGTGGCCTTTTTAAGGTTCAATTACCACTTAAGACAGGTACCTGATATTGTCATCTGTTGTCTTGACAACTAATACAATAGATACCTAGATAATTGAGATTGTGATTTAAATCTAGTAGCAGAATTAATTGTTCCATTTTCTGTACATCGACCATATCTAGAGAACTGATGCCAATTGATTTGTAGCAAAAAAAGACGATATAAAACTGTAATTACACGCTTTCATCAATATGGTAATGGGCCTTGACAAATGGCCAATCATGGATAACTAATTTCTTTAATGATTTTTCTATTATATTCTGTAATTTCTACATATTGAAAAGACAGTGTATGGTTCACTTTTGTGTGTGGATTAATATTGTTATTTATATATAAAATAATTAAGAGAATTTAATACACAAAGAACAATGTGTAGGTATTTTATTTTAAAACATTTTTTTATTAGTTTATCAAGGCTTGTAATTATTACTTTTTTTACAGCATAATAATGACAAGTTTTTTTTTTTAATGATTTATTTTCAAAATTTCAGTTTATGATCATAGATATCTGAATAAAATTTGATTTTTCAATGTTTTATTTAATGAAATAAAAGATTTAGAGGGGGTATTAACACACCAGGTCGGTTTATATATTGAATATAACTACCTGTTTTGGGTATTAAATACCTTTCATCAGGTTATGTTTATTTAAAAAAAAAACCCTCATACTTTTTAATTTAATTGAAGGTATATAGACTGGATGACACTTCTAACACCAGTCCTATTGTTTATAAATTAAAATATTCAATTTTTCTTTGGAAATCTTTATCAAAGTTACTTTCATTCAACACCTTTTATGTGATGCCTTTTCGTTTAGTTGAAGTCAGTAAATTTTGAAATTGCATTTAGAAAATTCATATGAAATAAAAATTACTGTAATTCAAAAGAAAAAATTACAAAAATCATTACATAAGGTATTTAAGACGAATCAAATGACTATTTTATCACCACAATGATCACGAAATAAATTCTTATATTTACACCAATATATTTTGAATAATTTTCACACAGCTCTGACTTGTTACAGACGTCATATTGTGTTTATATACAAATCTATAAGAAATTGTCATTCATTCCGAAATACCAGGGGACTGATCCATTTCTCGTAGCATCTATGATTGCACAGCTCCCTTTCCTTGCACACATTAGCCCATTCAGCTCATACTCAGATGTTTATATCTAAAATGAAAATTAGCTTTACATTTCAAGTAAATTGTATCACTTTCAACAAAAATTGTACAATTAAAAGCAATTATGGCTTTGCTTGATTTTTGAATGGCCTGTTTCGTGTATGTTGATGGCGTAAACACTTTTTGAATTGTATGTAAACCTTAACATGTTTCAAAGATATTTTTTCTTTTCTTTTCGGTGATGCTAGTGTAAAACAGTAATTAGTAATTATTATTATTATTTATTATTATTATACCAGTTTTTAAAGCGCCCTATTCATATATTCATACACTCAAAAGCACTGTACAATGATGTCATTAAGAAACAAGCAAAAAAAAACTTCATACACAATACATTATAAAAACTATAAAAATTATTAATAATAAAATTAAAAAGTTTTCCTCACATCACTTTCTTGTGCAAAGAGTTTAGCCTTTTGCGTTTCTCTAGCCTGCTGGTAGCTACAGAATCTGTCTAGACCAGATTACGTCATGGATGTCCAGGCTGAACTTACTCTGCACTGGTCACTTGTGTAGATACAGTTGCAACCAGCAGATCAGAATTGTCACAAATACTTAATTCTGTATAACTTCCAAAGTTTAGTTTTTTGTTTGTTTTAGTTTTTTTTTTTTTTTTTTTAAGTTTAAAGAAAATCACTATCTGTCATTATATCATTACCATTGTAAGATCAGCTATGTCTGAACAGTTGTTTATTTTTTATTCACTTTGCAAAAATCCTAAGCCCTTCATATGGGGCAATGAAACACAATTTTGTGTCTGAATTGGTGTTTAATTGGGAATATACCTACATTTGGCCCTTAATTGATTTATACAAAAGTCACTGCTGACTTCCTACAGTGGAATGTTTTAAACTTTGGCGGACCAGTGTTTTAATATATATTATGTCATGTATGTAATAATGTTGACATTTTGCTTAAACTTGATGAAATGCCACTTTAGGCTATAAATACTATTTTGTTGAATATTGACACATTCAATGTTAGAACAGATGTCACAGTGCATAGTAATAATGGAATGCATTACATTTTCTTTTTGCTTATTCACAATTATTTGGAAAATATGTTTTTTTGATATTGGTTATTGGAATGAAAATATGTATGTTACATAGTTCTTTATAACAGTTGTATTTAAACTTTCAATTTTTTTTAACCTTGCCCTTAGCCTGCTGAGAGAACAGAATTTGTGCAAGCAACCAGTGCAGACCAAAATCAGCCATCACATCATTCTGTGCTGTCTGATCAATGGTCTGCACTTTTCACTATTCAGTCAGTACATATTCTTTTTAATTTTCCTTGTTATATATTTAAACGTAGCTTTAAAGGGCGCTAATGTTAGCGTTACACTATAGGCATGTCAATGAAAAATGACTCATTTCAACTATAAACCGTTCTCTTTTTGAGTATGTGATAAATAGAATATTATATTCGTGTAGATTCAATACTAAATAATTTAAACTCGTTGAATAGAACCATATTTCGCTCGCCAGAGGCTCGCATAGTATGATTTTATTCAATTTGTTCAATAAATTTAGTATTAAACCTTAGCACTCATTCAGTATCCTCTATTTATCTGTCTTTACTTAAGAAAAATTAAAATTCATGTTATATTAGTTGCTAGAAAGTTCTCTTGTAGGCTTTCACTAATTAAAGTTATATTATGTCTGTACTCTTCAATTTGATTATTGTTCATGCTTTTAAATTTGATTATCTATTTAAAATGCAATGTTAAAATTCAATTACACTGAATTAGTGTGGTACTAATTTTCTCCCAATTTTAATTTTGACGCTATTTCTCATTCTGCTATAGCACAGCAAAATATCCTGTCTCAGATACAAAAACATTTCCTTTAATTAAATATGAACAATTCCTAGTTGTATTTTTTTTTCTGAGTCACTGAAATCAAAATTGAACAAAACATGTTTGGAATTTATATTTTTTGCATACAATAATGAAGTGAATTAAATGTTTCATGTTTGTAAGAGAGTCCTGCAAATTACAAATGATTACTTCTTTCAGAAATGTTGTCCGATTACCTAAAATTTTATTAAATTCTCGAGTCATTTATCCTAACAAAACAGATTTATGTTTTTCTTTCATAGATCTCTACAAAGCCAATTTCAGGAGACAGAACTTCTCATCCTTTTGCATGATTAAGTTACTTGCAATCCAAATTTTTTACTTTCTGTGAAATCATTTTTCTTTCTTTCTTGTTTTGTTTAATGCACCACTAGTTGCGCAGTGGGATTATATTATTGCATAATTTACTTGGAAGACATATTAAATCATGAATCTTGATGTTTCATTTATGGAAATGTTGGTTTCATCTTGTTCATTTTGTAGCTTATTTTGGCATACAGTTTTACATACTTGACATTTTGAATAAATACCATACATAGAGTATTTGACTGAAATTTATGTATTTCACTTTGTTGTATAATATTGAATAGCTGCAAGTTTTATTTATGTAATGTTGCCTTTTTTTGAAAAAAAATGAAATACACATGATGTGAATCAAATTTTCAAATGACTTTATGCTTTTTGATGATTTTGATTATTATTATAAGGTTTACTGATTTTTTGTTGAGTAAATTGTAATGTATACATAGTCTCAGAAATTTCCATGGCCAGGTATAATCTCATGCAACATAACTTGCTGACACACAGGGCACCCATCTAATATTTTTCAATCATTTCTTTTATATTTTTATTTCTTTCTGACGTCCCAGGTACTAATGTATATGTCTATTTTTAGAAAAGACCAAGCTTTTTTTAAAGATAATAATGAAAGCCAAGTTCTCTATTTTATGATGTCATCAAGTCATGATATCAAAATGTTTATGTAAAAAATGATTAACGCATTTACAGATTTTGTGTTATTTATTATAATTATCATGTAGAATAGTTGGAACTGCTAATTTTTTATTTCATAAGTATTTAAACTTTAGGATATATTGTACTATTTTTATTCTTTAGCATTCAAATACAATTTTTTATTCACAGTAACAAATTTATATATATTTGATAATTTCACTGTGAAATTTTTATTGAACAGCATGCAATGCTTGTGAAATGGTAATGTAGCAACTTAATTTTCTAGCAATTATAAATCCTTCTCTATAAAAACTCAATGTTTCATAGAGGCAAAAAGAAACCCTTGGTGTTACCTCTTTTTGGAAATTTCCAACCAATTCCCTTGCAATTAGGTTATTTCAGAGAAAGTACAAGTGAATTTAGAATACAAAAAAATATTTTTACCTGTTCAGTTGCTAAATGAAACGGAATAAGAGTAATTAGAATACAGTTTCAAATTAAAACATTATTGTTGTTAAAAAGACCCAGTAAGAAATTCAGGAAAGCAATATGAAGTAATCACATTTTTATATCAAACATAGGAGTATGACCATATCGGACAATTACATGATAATATTTTGCTGTTGTAAAATTTTGCCAGTATTATTTTGTCACATACGGTAGCAATTATTTCTTTTGCATAGCTGTGCAGGCAGTGATGTTTTTCTCAATTTTCAAAACAACCTTTCTAAAGGCATAAAATATAGTGTGATAAATCAGAAAAAAGGGGAAATCTGAAATCAAATTCTAATTACTGAGAATGGAATTTACCCGCACATATTAAAATAAATTTCAATTTCAAATCAGTTTAACATTTTACATAACATAGGCACTGAATCTACAGTAACAGGGACAGCTTTTTGTCTTCTAGCTGATATAAGTTGCTGATGAAAAAGTGATCAGGGCATTTTAGGGGAAAATATTACCATTTTTAGGGGAAAATAAACTTTTTTGGGGCAAGGGGAAACAGACTTTATTTTGCTGTAAGATACACGAAAAAAATCTCTGGCAGTAAACTGCTATAATTACCTCATATAAAATATAAATGCATTAATAAAATTATTAGAGCAATAATTTTTAATATTTCAATTTCAGAGTTACAGCCCTTTAAACAGATATTTTATCTATACATGCATGTATTTTTGGGACATAATTATGTCAATATCAGGGGAATGTTGCCATTAGCTTTTGCAACTGATTTGCCAAATATTTACCGATTACATAGGAAAAATCTAATAATTATATATAAAGGTCTGTGTTTCTTTTACAGGGCTCAGTCAGAAAGACATAATGACAAATATTCCACTTGGTGGGAAGGTATCCAGCTTGTTTGATGTTCCTGAACGAAGGGAATTACAACCTCATGGATCAAGTATCACCTCCTTTGCTTGGGAGCCACATGAAGATGGTCCTAGAAAAGCTAAAAAGGTACTGATACTTAACTAATGGCATGAAAACTTCTGTTTCTTACATTAACTCACTATTATAACTGCATGCACTAAAACTTTTTACTTGCCTTTCAGCTTTTTCAAAATCCTTTCTAAAGAAATTTAATATAATGATATGTTAACTAAATATGATTTCTTATGATTATTTATACTTTAGCATCAATCTTCTTCTACATTTACAACTGCAGAAGCCCTTAGGACTGCATGATGGTTTATGTCTTAAACACAAAGTAATTGGTAAATTCAAGAAAAATTGAGGTATTCTGAAACCATATAATTTCCAATGAAAAACAAAGGTGCTTTAGAACTATTCTTGCTTATATTTTTCTTTAGAACAAGTTCTAACTGGTTCCCACTAATCAAAGAGAGCAGTAATTTCAAATCTCACTTAGGTTATTAGACTGTAAAGTCATTCAGACACTTGTATTTTGCCTTGCATTCAGGATGTTGTGAATGCTTGTTTCTTGTCATGCACATTTGTTGTTAATTTTAAAAAACTTTAGTAGTATTAAATTTTTTTTTAACTTTCCCTCTTGTGCAAGTTCTGTAACAGCTTTTATTTTTAATGCTGAAGTCAGCAAAATCATTGTTTTTATGTTCTTTTTATGTTCACCAAAGCAGGGGTGGAAAATCATATATTCACTGCCTTGTCCATCCTATTGTCTGTCCTTACACATTGAAATACATGTATGTATACTTACTGGTAGGTTGCTATTAGAGCAAATTAGGGAAAAGTAATTTTCCTTGGATGTCATTCATTCAGTAAGCTCTTGTGTCACATCATATTTTCTGAGAAGTGGCTAAAAGAACAAAAGAGATGACAAAATAGCCACTCAAATACAAAAATGTTGATGTCTGTCTGTCCCTTCTTTACACTCTCATCTGAAGAATAACTTGAAAAGTATTGAAGAATTATTGATTCAATCCTCAGACCCAGGGTGAATATAGACCAGAGTTAGAGGGAGTGTTGTGTTAATGAACCATTATAGCTCTACATTGTTAAGTTTTTAATTTATCTCCCATTATATAACACTTAATAAAACTTATCTGTTAAGTTTTTGATTTATCTCCCTTTATAACACTTAATAATGCTTATCCAGAGAATTACGTGAGAAGTATTGTAGGAGTTTGATTAATTAACTTCTCTGAGTGACAGCTACCAGTAAAAGAAAGTGCATTTTCCAAAATCTTGCCTAATATTCATGATTATCTCCCTTAAAGTGAATTAAAAATGCCTGATACTCAGACTACCCTTGTTCTGAAAACAACTAAACTACCAATGGTATTTCATATATATAGAGTCTAGAAAGAGAAAGCGTAATACATTGTAATATTAAGGAAACTGTAACTCGATCTACATTATCTAGTTTTTGAATTATCCCCCTTTATAATACTCCAGAGAATATGATAAAGTATCAAATTGAAGAAATTTGATTCAAACTTCACACAGTGATAGAGACTTAGTAAAAAGGCTGTGACTAATGAAGCAATATATATCAATGAATCATAATTCTGGCTAACTTTGTTTGGAATTATTATCATTTGTAATATGCTTAATGCTATAACCGTTGTTACACTTTACTTTAAATATACAGCCTTTATATATTGACAGATGCTTCTGGTATTTGATAGGATCTTAATTTTAACAATACCATGTCTCTTGTGATTGGAAATAAGTCTGTGTCTTGTCTAAAGAATGAAAAAACAATAAAGAATGAAAAAAAAAACAACAAATTATAAAGGACTATAGCATGCCATCTTACCTTGACTCAATAATGAACACAAAAGCTACGGATTTTCATCAACTTTTAGATTTTTACAAGCACAAATTAGAAATATGCAAATTAATGCACTTGCCATATCAGGAATATGCAAATTAATGCACTTGCTAAATTAGGGATATGCAAATTAAAGCACTTGCAAAGACGCATTTAGTTAATGACAAATCTCTCAAAATTGAATTGTTTACATTATGCACTTTTAAAAATGTATTTTGGTCTTTATTTCTTTGTCACTTGATTGCAATTTGGTGCAGACATTGTCTAGATTAAAAGATTTAAGATGATTGGCAATGATAAGAAGTGTCTGGACCTTATGTCCACAGGAAATTATGTCAGATAACTGCAGATTGCACTTACCCAAATGTGCATTACAGTAACTTTCAATTATTTTATATTTTCCACAAAAGCTACTAAAATAGATTACTGACATTCATTAGTCAACTGGCAAAGTAATGGTGATTAACCATTATTGCACTTAATGCCTTAAAAAGTTGTGAGTATCTTAAAAATGGATTTACCAGTTATCAAATTGGACAAAACCGTTCATCATTCTAAAGTTAAGTAAAATTTCAAAATATTAGGTGGCATAGATGTAAAATCTGTCACCTTCAGCACACTAAGTCTTAAGAGTTTAATTCTGATAAATGTGTAAGGAATTTTTTTTTTTAAATTGTAAATTTTTATTGGTACATAATTATTTTCTATCGTCGATTGAAATTAATTTTTTTTTTTTTAAAAAAGCATTGAATCTTATTACTTATCTGAATTGCTATATATCATTTTCATTTCATTATTTTGAAGTTTTTACCCTTTGTTTCTTTTCTTGCAGAGTTTTTGTCCTAATCATAACTCATATAGTTTTAAAGATATTTAACTTCATTGGTGCTTGCTAAAGGCTTATTTGTCAAAGTATACAAATGGGCTTTCCCTTTAATAACATAACAATATTTTCCTGTTTGACAGAGGGTTTAGTAGTCTGTGGCTGCTTCTTGTAATTACTCCTAAAAATCTTTTTTCAAATTCAATTTTCTCTTGTCAGCAGTTCAGATGAAAATGAATGATGAAAAAATATCAAAATTGTGACGCACTTTAATCAGTTGCTAACATTTGCCATTGTTTGATTAGTCAACAATCATATTTGCTTGCAGGAATTGAAATAGCATTTCTGAAAGTGTTTGTAAACATCAAAGAATGGAATTGAGTCCTCAGTGGATGTAAATTTTCATCTGTTTTAGTGTTTTATAGCATTTACCAATCATGTTTTATTGGAAATTAACACCCAACATTCTTACCAGATTACAAACAAAACCATTTGCAGATTGGAAAGTGTTAATGCACTCAATGGAGTATTGGTGCTGCTCTAAATTGAGTGATCCATTTAAAAAACAAATTTTGTTTTGCCCAAGGATCATACAAATGTATTTTTCCTCGACAATATTTCATACATAAAAGCATTGTGAATGATATTTGTCAGGAAAAGTAATTCTCTTGTTTTTATTTTGAATTTGATAGGTTTTGGGGGAGAAATCACAACTAAGCATTCAATTTCAAAAATAAGAGATGAGGAAATTGTTTCAGGTTTTTATTCTGAAATTGTTTGGCAACATGACCCAATGTACTCAGAATACTCAAGGGATTAGGAATTTCACCATTGCTAAATTTTATGAATACTGAAATCCCATGACATACTAAGTGCGTATTTCAAAATCAAAACCAGACGGTCTATTATACCAATTGAGGAAGTTTATAGTTTAAGATACTATAAGGGAAGAGGGCCTTAATTATAATATTGCTCAGATAAGTAAAAACTGTTATGTTACAACCGTTACATTCTTGAGTGTGAACAAAAAGAAATAATGAAAAGGAAATTTAATTATTTTTGTTTAATGAAGTTCCAGTCAAAACGTTGGTCTAAAATGTCAATAATATATTTCTATAGTATGAACACTATTTTTCTTTTATAAAACCTCTATGAATTAGGTTTTGATTATTATGTCCCCACAAAGTGGGAGCATATAGCATTGCACTTGTCCGTCCGTCCATCCGTCCGTATGTACGTCCCGAAATCTTGTGAACGCAACTCGACCCCTAAAACCGGATGGCAGATTTTGCTTTAACTTTCAGGGATGAACAACCTTAATGTGTAGATGGTAGTAAAGGAAGGAATATTTGCTGCGACCAAATTTAACAGAATTATGGCCCTTTGTTGATATTTCACTATATACATTTGTACTATGTAGAAATTTTGTGAACGCAACTCTTCTTAAACCGGATGGCAGATTTTGCTTACACTTCCAGGGATGAACAACCTTAATGTGTAGATGGTAGTAAAGGAAGGAATTTTTGCTGCGACCAAATTTAACAGAATTATGGCCCTGTTGATATTTTCACTATATACTATGTAGAAATTTTGTGACTGAACTCCTCTAAAACCGGATAGCAGATTTTGCTTAAACTTCAGGGACAAACAACCTTAATGTGTAGATGGTAGTAAAGGAAGGAATTTTTGCTGCGACCAAATTTAACAGAATTATGGCCCTTTGTTGATTTTTAGTTTTCAACTTGTGGCACATGTAGTCCAAAAAATATTTGACCTAGAGTCATAAGATTGACAGAACAGTGGCGTGTGGGGGCATCCGTGTCCTATGGACACATTTCTAGTTTAACTCTATTTTAAATATCATTAAGGGAATGTCTGTGCAGTCTGTTCAGGCTATAATTAATAACTATTGGAAATCTAACTTTAAGTGGAATGTCCTTGGCCGAGTGGTTAAGATTGTTGACTTAAAACCACTTGCCTCTCACTGCTGATCACTGCTATCAAATCCTGATAAGTCACCTGATCTTAATTGAATTCTTTCATGAAAGGAAGCTATCTAGCTAACTAACAAAATGTCAGTTGTTCTACTCAGGTACCCTGTTTGTGCCAGAAAAAAAGAATGGAATGGTGCCTGATGTCTTTCTCCAACTGTAAAGCTGGAATGTCACCATATGACTTGTATATTGTGTTGGTGTGAGGTCAAAACTCAACCAATAAAAATAATAATAATATTTATTATAAAGATAAGTCCAGTCAAATAAAAACTGTAGAAATTCAACCTGCCAATGGTTAAACCTTGGCAAAACCTTTGAATGAAAGTTTCACTGTAATAATAACATATATGACCTTAACCCCTTAAGGTCAAGGTCTGATTTTTAAATTCAAAAAATTACATGAATTACTTTTCTGTTTTGAATCTATTAATAAATTTACTTAAAAAATTAAGAATTTGCTCCAAATTTGGACACAAACATATCCTAGATAAGAATTTCATTTTCACATGTATTAAAAATGACCTTGGTCACAAAAATTTTCACTTTAATGTGAAATGTTCAGAATTCTGTGAAATTGAATTATATTGGTTTTGTTTGCATTTTTTTTTCTCCAAATAGTAGAAATTGAACTAAACAAAAAATATTTCATTTTGTCAGAGCATAAAGTTGTATTTCATACATACTTGTATTTTGTTTGTTTTATATTAGTACTTAATCCTCTTTGAAACCAGCGATTGATTTTTTCCCTAAACCATTTTTATGGTGAGAATTAAAGATAAATGTATAATTATATTTCTTATAATTTTGCAGATATACTATGAGAACACATACAAGATGGAACCACCAGAAAAATTTCGTCCAGATAAAGTCAGGCCTATCATTGAAAAAGTGCTTGCTACAAATTTAAAGGGTAACTTTTTATTTTTATGGGATTTTTATTTGTTATCAGAGATTTTATTGCTTGATAAACTTTAAAGCATTATACGTTTAAGTCACTTGTCATCAAATATAGGATGGCACCATAATAGTTCTGAACGAAACTAGTGATCAATACAGGCCTTAAGTTTATTACCAATGTAACAGAGTTAGGCAGCTTAAACTACACTATTGTTTGTAAATACTGAAAGTATAAAATCCCCCCCCAACAAAAAAGGAAAAAAGAAAAGAATACTGCATATATTTCTAATACAGCATTTATCACCTTAGAAATTTGTCATTGAAAGTTTTGTCAATACTTTACTCATAGAGACGTATTTTCCTTTCTAAGAATAAGCTATAAAATAACCATAACTATACCATACCAGTAATTACCAACAATTTCATCTGGCTTTCAAATTTCCTGTAAGAAAATATATTAGACTCTTGCAGCTGCATCTTTTATTGATTTTCCTTTGAAAATGATAAAACTCCATTGATTTAAGGATCACACTGCTTTATGGACAGTAATAATAATATGTCTTTCACTGTGAAAGCACTTTAAAGAGATTTGTATATTTATGCTTATAAGTTTGTAATTAAAAGGCATTGAATAATGCAGATTCACATTTCCAGTTTCACCCTATATTATGAGCTGTCATCAGTAGAAATATAATATAAATGTATCCGTGATCATCAACTTTTCTGTCAATTGATTATTGATACAGTGCTGAAATGGTGTATAATTTTGACTTATGAAATCGTCTAAAAATGCTGAATATTCACCTAAAAAAAACATGGAAGCAGGTGCACTGTCAAAGAGAAAATGTCTCGGAAACTTATAATGCTGTTGTTGTAACTTAATGGACATATTTCATAGAACAGGTGACAAGAAAGGGTCACAAACAAAACATGGAGAGGGCATTTATAAATAAATAAAACAAAAGATATAATAATATTTGTTACATTTTACATAAACCATGAAGAAAGGTAAACAGAAAATATGAGTGGAATAAAAATAAATATCATACTTGATTTATTATCCACATATTTGTTATCCCATTCAGATATCTCTTCAAAATGTTTTTTACCTAATCAAATTGACAGCAGCCACTCTATTCTGTCATGATACATCTCTAAAGGTAATGCTATGATCACCAAAATAATGTTTCAAGAGGAGTTATGCCCCCTTACATTCTTTATATTAAATTGATAGGGGTCAGTATACTTGAGTGACTGTTATTTATAAAAATATCAGTTGGGGTCAGTATACTTGAGTGATGCTTATTTATAAAAGATATCTATAGGAGTCAGTATACTTGAGTGATGGCTATTTATAAAAGATATCTATAGCTGTCAGTATACTTGAGTGCTGCTTATTTATAAAAGATATCTATAGGAGTCAGTATACTTGAGTGCTGCTTATTAATTTATAAAAGATATCTACTAAGCTGTAAGTATACCTGAGTGCTGCTTATTTATAAAACATTTCTTGCATATCAGACAGGATTATCTTCCGTTTACACCAGTGCTAGACAATGTAAGACAATTCGCGTGCTTTAAAATGATGTCATTGCTGCGCGGGTTTTATGAATGAATTGCGGTCTAAGGATGACCTCACTTAACCGTTATGAATGAAGTTGTATGTTCATACGCTACTATAAGAAATAATGAGAATATCAGTTTTCGTAATTTCTGTTCTGAAAATAATTGATACGTAATATGCAAGAAAAAGAATCAAACACCGGCTCTCGGTACAGACGGGAATGTCTAGCTCTCGGGTAACTGTTTAGCAGAAACTCGGCAGAGCCTCGTTACCGCCGAAAACAGTCACCCTCGAGCTAGATATTCCGGTCTGTACCGGCAGCCAGTGTAAGATTCTTATAATCTATAGGGGTCAGTATACTTGAGTGATGATATTTATTTTCTAATATACTTTCAGGTAGAAAGTATGATCCTACGGAGTGTTCATTACTGTCAAAGGCCCTCTCTGATGATATCAAACATCAAGTAAGAGCCCTCAAGTTTGATAGGTAAGTAAACATATATTAGCAGTCTCTTTGAGAAGATCAAATTTTTGTACAAAGATAGTATGCCAATTATCAAATTAAAGATCCTGTATGTTGTTATTGAGGTTGTTACTACACATAACTGAAGTTTTATTCTGTATATAATTGTGGGTGTTCGGTTTATTTTGTTACCCTTGCCGCAGGTATAAAACCATGTATATCTAATTATACTTATAAAACAATTTTCAAACATCAAAGAATATGTAAAATATGTAATGCAAATATTAAATAAATACACATTATTTGAAATCTTTAAAAAATATATGCATTCATTTCTAATTGAAAAATTTGACTAAGACTTTATAGAAAATAAATTTCTAATTACCTCCCTTTATTTACATGAAATGTAAAATTCAGTAAAGATTTTCATCTCAACATTTAAAAAATATATTTATAATATCCAGTAAAAATAAAATAAATGCTTTCCTAAGCTTCTAATAGACATTTACTGTAGTCTTCTTTCCTTTTTTTGTTGTTTTCCTATTCAAAAATATTCATTTTGTCATGCATGACCATGTATTTCTTTGTTTTAATTGTGTTTAAAAAATTCAAGAAATTTTAAGTTTAAATATTGCAAACTTTAATTATTGATGAAAGAAAATCCTTTACAAACCAAAAAGTTGTACATCAAAATTTTAATATTTTGTCTTTGAGGATCACTTTGAGAGAGTTTAATATTTCTCAAAAACTTTTTAGTTTTTGTATCTCGTTAAAGTTTCCACAAAAGTACTTATTACCTTAGTTATGAACTATCTTAAATAAATTGGCTTAATTTCTCTATACATATGTAATTATAATATTATAGTGAATCAGTTATTATATAAGTTTGTATGGAAGTCAAAATACTACTTTGTTTACATTAATTTTGCTACCTTTACAGCACATAACTACACTCAAAGCACTGTTTTCCATAGTTATATAACATCTAAAATACTTTAAATCTATTATTGAAACACATGTTTGACATTTCTAAAAATTAAGAAAATATGAATTTCTGAGGCATAATGTTAGTTACAATTGGTTATGACTGACAGACTGCAGTAGGAACAGTGGCAACTTGAGAGGGAGACACCTAGCTTATAACCATAAACAAGGCTGTGAAAGATACACAACAACTTTTATATCATAACTTAGTAGTTAATAATGTATATCTTTTGTTCAAAGGATCTTGTTATTAATATTTTATTTTTCAGGTACAAAATCATCAGCACTTGTGACAGTAGGGCAGAAGACTGATCAAAGTGTAAGTGTAGGCAGTCGTTTCTTGTGGGACGCTGACAGAGACAATTTTGCTGCTCC